>NC_141241.1:30007675-30075175 GCF_054856555.1 Leptonotus elevatus | reverse complement strand
GATGTTTTGTTTTGTTTGTCATTCTGGATGATTGCAATGTTAATAAATTGTATTCAAAGTAACAAACACTTAAAGAACGTTAAATTAATTAAAAAATAAACGCTGTGCAAAATGTTCAGACAATAATAATGTATACTGATTTTAAATTTTAACATCAACTTAACCTTCATAGCTTGTGCAAAAAAATGCTATTAATAGAATGTATTGATATGTTTTTAGGAGCAAATTAGTTAAATTGGAAAGACAACATAACTTCTAATCTGCATAACTGCAATTACAGCTGAATTTAAAAAAAAAAAATTTAAGATTTTGAAAAAGTTTGTTATCCCAAGACCAGACCAGTTGTGTAGGTAATACACCACCCCAGGTATCCACCCAAATTACTTTCATGCAAATCTGGTGTTGTATTTCAAAATAAAAGGCCTTCTGAAATCTGCAATTTAGTCCATTACCGCAAATAAAAATAAAAAATAAAAAAAATAAGTCGTCTAAGTTTAAACAAAATTAACTCCTGAGTCAAAGCTAAAGTAAAAAAAAAAAAAAAAAAAACATTAAACAATTCAAAGTTTGTTATCCAAAAACCATGCGAGTTCTAGGGGACACTACACCACCCCATGTGATTTCCTGGCGCCTATAGTCTAGGATGGACCACTCCACTCGCTCAATGCATGTGTGATAGGCTTCTGCACACCTATGACCCTAGAAGGATGGGTTAAAATAAATTTAAAAAACTCCCTGTTAAAGGGATAGTTCGAGTTTTTGAACATGGATCTGTATGGCATCCTCACCTAAAGTGGTGTGCAATCAGCACGGACTTACTGCTGACAGCGTCCTGTGACCCGGTCAGATTTTGGTTGAGACAAAAGTAGTCCGGCAAGTTGGCTGGGGTCACGGAAATAAAGCGTTTTTCTTCTAAAAACTGCATCCAGACGCGTACAAATCAAGTTGTTTGGAAGTGTTTACCTGAAGCGAGAGAGCTAATGGAAAGCGAGAGCGATTAGTATACAACGTTACAATTGTATAAACTTTATAAGCTAGTGTAACTATAAGGTGTGTTGTGTGTTAATGTGTTGCACATTGTTTTGTATTCTTGTGTCCGAATGTTAGTGAATGCATCGCACGTCTCGCGGTGGAAAGGGACTCATCTATACATTGTTGGTAACGTGCTAATTCAGCGAGTAAAGTTTCTTGTGTTCGGTGTCGACAGCGACCAACAGTAGCCGGTTGTGTGAAGACAAATAAAAAGGTGAGATTACCAACCACGTCTGCTAGCAGCATTCTTGTGACACGTCGCACTATATTATATTATTCTATATGTAAAAATGGTGCACATTCGTGATTTCCCGGGCTTTACCAATAAACATGTCCCTGAATCTCCACACATTTTTCACCTCTTTCCGAGCACTTCAGGTGCACCCCATTTGTCAGTGACAGTTACCCGCTCTCTCAGGGCTCCATTCTAATTCCATCTAACGAATTTCGGCATCAGTATGTTTGGGTTCATAAAGATTCCCCTTTTGCTCAGTGCTAAAGGCAATTATCGTAGTCAGACATGTTATCGTGAGTTGTGTAAGTTATAATTACAGTGGAACGCGGGTCTGTCAGCTGAATGCAGTACGCCGCGCAGCGATACGGAAAAAAAAAAAAATTGTGCCCGGCGGTAATGCTTGCGAAGCAAAGCAGTAGCAAAGCAGTAGCAAAGCAGTAGCAAAGCAGTAGCAAAGCAGTAGCAAAGCAGTACTTGCGAAGCAAAGCAGTAGCAGAGCTACTGCTTGCGAAGCAAAGCAGTAGCAGAGCTACTGCTTGCGAAGCAAAGCAGTAGCAAAGCAGTAGCAGAGCTACTGCTTGCAAAGCAAAGCAGTAACAAAGCAGTAGCAAAGCAGTAGCAAAGCAGTAGCAAAGCAGTAGCAAAGCAGTAGCAAAGCAGTAGCAAAGCAGTAGCAAAGCAGTAGCAGAGCTACTGCTTGCGAAGCAAAGCAGTAGCAAAGCAGTAGCAAAGCAGTAGCAGAGCTACAAAGCAGTAGCAAAGCAATAGCAAAGCAGTAGCAAAGCAGTAGCAAAGCTACTGCTTGCGAAGCAAAGCAGTAGCAAAGCAGTAGCAGAGCTACTGCTTGCGAAGCAAAGCAGTAGCAAAGCAGTAGCAGAGCTACTGCTTGCGAAGCAAAGCAGTAGCAAAGCAGTAGCAGAGCTACTGCTTGCGAAGCAAAGCAGTAGCAAAGCAGTAGCAGAGCTACTGCTTGCGAAGCAAAGCAGTAGCAAAGCAGTAGCAGAGCTACTGCTTGCGAAGCAAAGCAGTAGCAAAGCAGTAGCAGAGCTACTGCTTGCGAAGCAAAGCAGTAGCAAAGCAGTAGCAGAGCTACTGCTTGCGAAGCAAAGCAGTAGCAAAGCAGTAGCAGAGCTACTGCTTGCGAAGCAAAGCAGTAGCAAAGCAGTAGCAGAGCTACTGCTTGCGAAGCAAAGCAGTAGCAAAGCAGTAGCAGAGCTACTGCTTGCGAAGCAAAGCAGTAGCAAAGCAGTAGCAGAGCTACTGCTTGCGAAGAGCTACTGCTTGCGAAGCAAAGCAGGCACATATTACTATCCTAGAAAAACAAGTTTATTATATTATCTTCCACGGATTTTTCCGCAAAAATGCGGCCCGTACCGTAGAACGCACCGGCACAAATGAGGTATCAAACGATGCGGCTCGATCTGACTCGGCGGCATTACTTTTCTTGGAATTCCGAGTTACCATGGTGACGCAAATCCCCCAAAACTCAGAAAAAAAGTCCCATTGGAATGAATGGGAAAGGGGGAACAAAAAATCACAAATCAAGTACCTTTTTCCAAGCCACGCTACAGGCGCATACATTAACTGACCGATATGATTTTTAGCTCATTTTGTTGCAATTTTTAACATCTTTAATTTTTTTTAAGGAATGTAAGCTCTCCCTCCTGTGGGGGTTCAAAGAGAGTGAGCGAAATGGAGAAAAATAGCCTTTTACATTTAGCATGTAGCTCACGTTCCCCAAAACCTTGTCGTTCTAACGAGCCATTTCTGGAATCTGCATCTTGAACCGTTAAGTTGTGACAGCCTTTTGTTCGAGGTGTGCGTTTCTCATACATTTCAGTTGAATGTGTGTGCGTGATGTGTCCAACAAGTTAAAATCAAATGTGTGTGTGTGAATGTTTCTTAAAGCGACAGTAAGATACTTTTAGTTTACTTCCACATTTCTTGACCAAATCCAATCGTTTCAATTTTAAACTGTTCATTTCATTTAAAAAAAAAAATAATGGTTTAAATACATTTTCAAAAATAAAGCACAACATAATTTTTTGGTTTTTAAATGCAATGGAATGGACTGCTATTTAAATAGTGCTTCTTTTTTTTTTAGCTATACTGCCTGGTCTCTCACTTCTGCATAGCAACTACCTCAGCCAATCATCTCTCTCATCATTGAGCTCAACTCACCCCCTTTTTTTCTATGTGTACTCAAGGCTTGGCCTATGTACAACTACTACTATTGCAAATACTATTACTACTACTACTACCTTGGACATATGATTTGGTACGCCCAGGATTCTGGCCAATTAATTAGGTATGCCCAGGATTCTCGCCACTCCGCCCACCCAGGGTGGCGGCCATCTTGTCCAATTGATTAGGTACACCAAGGATTCTCTCCCCCCCTGTCCACCCGGGGCGGCGGCCATCTTGGCCAATTGATTAGGTACGCCCAGGATTCTCACCACTCCGCTCGCGTAGAGCGGCGGCCATCTTGGCCAATTGATTAGGTAAGCCCAGGATTCTCGCCAGTACGCCCACCCACGGCGGCGGCCATCTTGGCTAATTGATTAGGTACGCCCAGGATTCTCGCCCCCTCGCACACCCAGGGCGGAGGCCATCTTAGCCATTTGACTACTACTAAAATTACTACAACTACAAGTACTACTAATACTACCACAAGTACGAGTACTACTACTACAAGTTATACTGCTTCTACTACAAGTACTACTACTACTACTTGCTACTAAAAAAAGTCCTACTACTATTGCTAAAAGTACTACATGCGTCTTTCCACCTTGCAAGAGTCAGCAGTCCCATTCAAAATGTCTCCGTCTAAACTGAAAATCTTGATAAAAGTACATTTATTTAACTAGAAAGCTTTCCGCGAAAAATGTTCTAGTCAAATAAATGTAATTTTATCAAGATTTTCAGTTTCAGTCAAATGTTTTTTAATCACATGTTTTTAAATAAATGTATGAAAATTTAAAAAAAAGTTTTTAAAATCCCACCCATTAATCAACTAAATTATTCACAGATTAGCTGATTCTTAAAATAGTGATTAGATACAGCCTTACAGTTAGTTATATTATACTGTACTCTGCAAGAAGAGGGAAAAATAAATAAATAATTTTTTTAAGCTGTATTTTAAAATACAAGAACGCATCTGTAAAGAAACACCACTAGGCTGGTTGAATGAGAACCAATGAATAATTTATATATATATATATATATATATATATATATATATATATATATATATATATATATATATATATATATATATAAAATCAGGGGAATTGTCTAAATTGCAGAATTCTGAGAAATTTTATTTTGAAATGCAATACCATGCAAGTTATTTGGTTGAATACCTGGAGTGGTGTAGTGCCCCTTAGAAATGGTCTGGCCTTGGGATAACTTTTTTTTTTTAAATCAGCTGTAATGGTCTAAATTGCAGATTTTGGAATGCCTTTTATTTTGAAATACAACACCAGATTTGCATTTAAGTACGTTGGTTGGATACCTATGGTGGTGTAATGTCTCTTAGAACAATTATGGTCCTGGCATAAACTGTGTATTTTTAATTATTTTCTTTAAAAATCTGATGTAATGGTCTAAATCAGCAGTGACAAACGTAAGGTCAAAGGGTTTTAATCCAGCCCACGAAAGAAATTAACTTGCAAATAAGGACCAATTAATCAGACGGGCAAAAACAAAACATATAAATTTGTAACTTCACAAGCAATCTTCAGATGAGCAATGCAACTTGTACGCGGAATTGTCCTGGATGTCATTGTTTTACACACAACCTAAAGTTACGGTTTGTTGAAAAACAATTAATAGATAAAAACATAAACCAACAAAAATCAAACATAATGCTGAATACGACACACATTCAGCTACTGGTAACACAAACGCATATGACATGGATTAACGTCCTGGCTTCATTAACTGCGCCAAACAATGCAGGGATAGGAAACCCTGGTCCTCGAGAGCCACTGTCCTGCCTGCTTTCCATTTCTTTCTCCTCAAACACAGCTGTCTCAACTGATCAGCTAATCAGCAAGCTCTGTAGAAGCCTGATAACGATCTTGTTCATCAATCAGGTGTGTTGATGGAGGGAGACATGGAAAACGGGCAGGACAGCGGCACTCGGGGACCAGGGTTCCTTACCACTGCTATAGGCCTATATGCAAAAAAGGTAGAAATTAACACGCCTGGAACTCATACCGGCAAAGTGCTGCTGCGTTCCCTTTGCATTTGTGTTATTTTTTGCCGGTCACGGCAAAATATCTACTTCGTAATCTTTTATATTCACTCACATACCTTGCTAAACGTTTAACATTTAATTAATTCATGTTAGATGCATAAATTAGAATCAGTAATTACAATATTACATTATAAATCACACCAAGTGCTGTTCAAGTTAACGATTAAATCATTTTAATAGTTAACGCATCAAAGTAAAGAAAAAAACTTCGATACCCGCTGTGTACTTGGTGAAGGAGCAAAGCAGCGATGCCATTGAACACGCTTCAGTTATTTCCGACGTCCTCTTCTTCACTGACTGCACGACGTCACTCAAACGCTTGTTGTGTGGAGGCGGAAGTCAATACGGCAGGTCCACTAAGACAAATCACAGAGCAAAACTCTTGCTTTCTCTCGCGCTCTCTCTCTATCTCTCTCTCTCTCTTTCTCTCTCGCGCGCTCTCTATTTTCCCCTTGCTCTCCTGTGAGGATGTCGGTACAATATTAACAACGTATATATTTTTGACGAAAGCTAATGAGCGCGGCCGCGCCCGGTGTAGCTGTCAAGGCGCTATATGTGACCCCTGCACGATCTGTGACGCGCATGCGCGGAAGATCGGCCATCTTGGACCGCTAACTACGGCCACAACACTAGAACAAAATATATTCTATGACTGCGCGATATTGCGCGTTCCTAAAATAATGATATTTTACTTTCTTTAATGGACCTATCTGCTCTTTTGGCTCTTTTGTATGCTGTTTCGACTGTTCAGTGAATTCTGTATGACAATCTATGCCTTAATTGTTTGTATTTGAAATTATGAATTTAAAAAATAAATTGGGAAAAAAACAACTTTCTCCTCGTCGCATATCACGTGATCACTGTACCTGACATGACGCACCGGCTGTCATGATCCGTATTTGTTTGGTTTCATATTTGGTTTAGCTTTATGTTATGTCTTAACTTGTGGTTCATTTCTTTCTCGTGTGTCCACCTGTTTGTCAGCCCGTGTTTACCAATCACATCCCTCAGCCACTTGTGTCGTGTCCAGCTGTTTTTCATTGTCTCGTTGCTTTGCTTTTATTTAGTTCTTGGTTTCTGTTCTTGTTGGATCCTTTTGTTTGCTTTCACTCATTGTACTGGTTGGTTGTCCTCTAGTCCTGTCTATATAAGTGAGTCTTTGTTTCTTTGAATCTGTTTTGTTTTTGACTTTGAGTGTTTTTGCTAGTTTCAAGAGCCTAATTTTCCTCTTTTGTTTTGTTCATTAAACATTATTGTGAGCAAACCTGCCATCCCGGACTGCTTTCTGCATTTGGGTCCACAACACCCCACACACCCATGACACCAGCGCATAAATCTACGACTTATTGTGAATGAAAATGTTTTAAAATTGTACTTCATTTCCTTTGTTGTACATATGTTCAGAATTAATTATTTCCACAGAATGCATCACTTTGATTCTCGCGATTGCGCTGTCGCTCGCGTCATGTTTTTTTCATACTCTCAATGCATTGTGGTTGATAGAGTAGACAATATTTGTATTGTACTCTTTGCGTGTTCAATAAATGAATGGTGAGATTCTGGTGAAGAAGTCCCTTTGCAAAGGTATAATTATTCAGAAGCTTCTGATCACACAAAATGAAGACACTCAAGCCGTGTTCCGTTCAAATTGTGTGTGTCCTTCCTCCTCTTGCACACAGTTATTTATTCAAAATCAGTGAATACGAAAGTTTCCCTCTCCCCTCCCATGAGCAAGTTCCCATGAGTACAAATCAGATTAGACTTGAACAATAGTAAATCAGCCTGTCCTTGGACTCTCTTCGACCGGACAGAGACTGGTACCAACTATACTCCCCTTAGATAATATAGAAAAGAAACCTGTTACCCTTCTCTTTCCCAGGCAAGAGAACAAAGGACTATAGATTGGCTTAACATATGAATTAACTGTTGTCTTATATTTATATCTTTATAACTAATATCCAAAACGGTTAAAATATAAATTAAAACTGAAAAACAATGTTAATAATCTAACATGGTCTATATCAACCCGGTTGAGTCGAGCTCGCTGATCTTACTAGATAGCCGATAAACCAAGCTTGTGTCCAAATTCACTAGGCTGGGTCCTCCGAAGGCCAAATTTGTCGGCTGCATGACGTCACTCCTGACGGGACTCGGCAGCACGCACGGACTTGCTGCCTTCATGTGGTATCGAAATTAAGGTAAATACCACGTTGTGTAGAAAATTGCACGTGAACGCCCCCTTATGTTGTATTTTCCATTGGACAACTAGGAATTTATTTTTGATACCCGAGTTTCCGAGCTGAGAGAACTTTTCAAGTGCCGCAGGATTCGTGAATGGCAAGAAATATTTACACTTATAAGGGTGGTGTCGTCCGCTAACAAGTTGTTTTAGAATCTACACAATTACGTAGCATACACAATTCAATGTCCTGTCCTTTACAACTCATTATTTGCAGCAATTGTTTGGTTTTATGAGACGTCAGCTTCCCTGTGTATTTTGTTGCTACAACAACAAAAGCACATGAACAGAACTAATTAGGAGTGTCCGAGGAGTAAGGTCCATCTTTCCCATAGCATGTGAAGCAAGGATACATATGAATGAATTGTCAATACTGCTTATTGGTAGCGCATTGACCGACACTCCATTCATGTGTCAGTCTGTGCGTGTTGTCGAGTCGCGCAAGGAGTGACGTCATGCAGCCGACAAATTCGGCCTTCGGAGCACGAAGCCTTGTGAATTTGGACACAGGCCAAGATTTTTGAAGCCGCCGAGGCCACCACATGCTTCTCCCAAGAAACTTTTTTAAAACTTTATTTGCTGTAAGACATAAAAACTCAATTTTTAATACAAATCTACAATAACTGCCAAGTGAACAAAAAAATCAAACATACAATGTTCACATACAATTGCAAATTACATACATAAAAATAAATAAATAATTAAATGACATTACAGAAACAAAATCAGGACATATTTAGCTCAACATGAGGGAATTTCTTCAAAATATATATGATTTGTACTTTTAATATACTTTAATATACTTTTAGTATCTTTAAGGTCTTTTAATCTTATAGACTTAATATATATGAAAAAACGGGATTCGTAAATATTTAAGGATGAGTCCAAAAGTTATATGATCTGGAAATGAAGTGAACATAGGACTGATCCAAAGACGTACATCTCCCAGAATAGTTGAATTATAAAACATGAAAAAAAAATATTGTCAGTAGTTTCAATATCTCTGTTACAGAACAAACAGATGTCTTCAATATAAAATCATAATCTCAACAATTCTTTAGATGGGTAAATATTATTCATCATTTTAAAATGTGTTTCCTTCATTTTGGGGCTATTGGTAATTTCAAATACATAGTTCTCAGCTTGTTCACTGTAGTATCATCAAATTGATTATGAATTCCGTTTTTGTTTTGTTTTTCAGGAAACACAATTTTCGTGAGGTATTGTCTTATAAAACTGTTACTTAATTTTCAATTCAATATCGACAACCCTCGGATCAAAGGTGAGGACAGTTGGTTTATTTGTTGATATTTCAATATTTCTCTAGTCATAGACAAATTGCAGTGGGAGCGCATTTAACAACTTCACAAAGTCACATTTTCGTGGATTAAAATCATATTTGCAACTAAACTGATTATAAGTTAATAATTAAACACCATTATCATCCAGCAGGTGTGACAGTGACCATATGTTCCTCTCAAACCAACCTTAAAAAAAAAAAATGACTTATTTCTGTGTACCTTCAAACCTTCAAAAAAGAAAAGAAAGACTTATTTCTGTGTAATATGTAACCATTATTCCAAAGAGCAGTTGAATGTAGTGAATTGTTGTGTAATTTGTGTACATTTTCCGTGGAGTGCGTCATTGACATGCCTGCATCAAGTTGCACCGAGAGTAGTCGCCATAACGCTGGTATTTCGCGCCGAAGTGAGCGTGAGCCCACCAAAATCAATCTGCGTGATGAGGAGCACACCAAAATCGGATGGCGTGACAACATCCCGCGAGATGTTGTGGTGGCCCGGCTCGACGTTAACATGCATGCCGGCGCCCAGGAGCTCCCGTGGCCTGACGTCAAAACGCTCAAGTTCTCCGGGAAGGGGAGTTGTGAGGCTTATAGAGCACAATTTGAGTTGGTGGCTGATGCAGCGGGGTGGTCGGAAAAGATGAAAACCGTGCAGTTGGCGCTGTTGCTAACGGAGGATTTTACATCCTGTTTTCTGCTGCTGAACCATGAGGAGAGACTTGATTACGGCACACTGGTGGGAGCGTTGCAAAGGCAGTTTCGGAGAGTTTAACTTGAGAGACTCGCTGCGCTGGGAATTTAAGCAGTGTGATCGACAGCCAGGTGAGACGCTTCGTTACCTTGCTCATGAGATCGAGAGCTTGGGTCAGCGCGCAAGTGCTGGAATGCCCAATGCGGTCCAGAATGAACTGATACGCGACCAGTTTATTCAAGCTCTCAGACAGGATGAGCTGTGCATGCACGTCCAGCTCGCTCACTCATGCGTTTGCCCGGGACCAGCTGGAGAAGGCCGGCCTGCGACAAAAGAGGAACTATGACGTGCGGAGCAAGGGGCGGAACTTTCAGTCAGGTGAGCTACACACCCAAAAGAAAGAAGGGACGCCGCCCCAAGTTAAATAATCATTGGGACGGACCGTACAGGGTGCTAGAGCAGGTGGGGGAGGTAGTGTATCGGGTGGCAGTTCTCCTTAGGCAACAGCCCTGCATCGAGACAGGCTGGCTAAGGAGACCTAACACACTTGCGTATGGATCGCGAGATGCTGTGACGCGAGACCTACAGCGAGACCGGGAATACCCAACATGGCGGCGCCCTGCTGCTAAGATAGAACTAGCTCTATTTTGCTAAACCAAATCTGAATTTAACTACCATATAACTTTGCTTTTCTCTTCTCTCTTTCATACGGCAGATTTGGAATACCACCCAGCGTGGAGGACCTTGAACGTTTCAACGACGGTTGTGCCTTGGTGCTGCCGCGGCCTGGGGGGCCCTGGGGGTTGTGATTGCTCTGTCCTGGCCGGGGTCAACGGCTTCCCTCTTTGGTGGAGGTTTTAATGCATGCCAGATCCACCACACCAGCATCTACCAAAATTCAAACACAATCTGCTTCTTCCTCTGGTCGTTGAATTGGTGGAGGCTGATGTCTGTGGATCTCACTCTGCTTCATCTATCCTTCCTTCCTTTCCTCAGTCTTTCCTTTGGTCTCTTGAGGTCTCTCTGTTGGAATTTATATGCTTCTGGGATTGGTGAAAGATTCTGGTTTGTAACCCTGTGTGTAGTAGGTGGTGTCTTGTCTGTGCTGGATTTCACTTATCTCTCTTTTCTTTGATCACTCCTCGGGTCTCCTGACAACTTCACGACTCTAGCTGGATTCTGAAGTATTTGGTTTAGGTGAACGGTATGGGATTGTTAATAGGTTTTAGGTGAAGCACACACACACATATGCACACACACACACACACGCACATGCTCACGCACATACAAAAAGAAAAAAGAAAAAGAGACAACAACTGTTAGAAAACGATCCTTAAGTTTTCCGCGTGTTCGTCCTATTCCGGATAATGAGAATGTTGATTTTCTGAATACAGACTGGAGATCGGTGAACAGGTCCTTTGAAGGATTTATTTTACAGAAATTTCTGGACACAGACAAGTTACAGTCAAAACGCTGAAGTTCCCCTTGCCAGTGTGTCGATCCCTCCCACTTGTAGTTGTCTTATACTCTCAGCATAGCGGTCCCCCCAAAAAACCCTCCCCTTCCTCCCTCCTCACCAGTGCCGCCCCTAAGTCCCAAGATAGACAGTACTCAATACACATTGACAGATGGCCAATTGATGTGGAAATATAGTAGGTCAGACAACCTGGCACACCGACAGATGGCCGACCGATGCGAAAACACAGTTGGCCCCAGACAACCCGGCACCCCCGCAGCAAACACAACTTTACAAAGGAATCCTTTTTAACACATTTTCTTCCCCAAAACAGATGGCTAATTACGTGGGAAAAGGAAGGAAGAATCTTCAAACGTTCCGTCACATTATTACACTCATCAAGCTTTGCTGAGGAAATTAAAGCAGTTATGACTAAATCTAAACAGTTATAACTAAAATCAAAACAGTTATAATTAAATCAAAACAGAAGACTGTCAACACAACAAAAACTTCTGGCTCTATACCGGGGCACTGTTGTTCCCGTTTTTGAGACGGGGCCTGCTTCGCCCAACGTTTCGGGACAGGCTGGGGATCCGTGTTCCACAGACGTCCCCGAGGATGTCCAACTGTCTGGAGATGGACTCAGCTCGGGCCAGGACCTACCCCAGAGACGGAGGCGAAGACCGTGGCGATTAGAAAAAAAAAGTTTGTTTCTACCTTATTCCGTTTTTCAGTAATCAACAATAGAAAATAGGTTAGTTTCCATCAAATGCTCTGTTTTGGACCAAAATACAGAGAAATCAAGCTTTTTGTGAAACAATATTATTTCATGCACTCTAGTGAAATTGACACCTTTTTTTCCATGAATGATGCCACAAACACCTAAACAGTGCTTTACTTCTGTAAAACACTACCACCAACAATGAAAAAGTGTTTTTTAATAGCAAAATAAGTTTATTTACATTCAACGGTGTAACAATTTGGCAAACTATTTACAAATGTGTGCAACTGTGGTACTATTTACAATTGTGTGGATGTTTCAACTACACAGTTTTTCTTTTTGTGAGGTATATTGTGTAAAACTCCCCTGCGTGCAAGGGGACGCAGCAGGATTTGCACCACAGATTAGTTTCACTGCGATTGCCACTTCGCGTGCACTTTCTTGCCTGCCTTTTTTTCCGGGGAGTAGCAGGTATATACTGCAGTGTGTGTTTGGCCATGTTGTCATCAAGTCTACTCTCAGGATCATGATACGGTGACCTGGTGTTACGTCTGGCTTCCTCATGTCCTTCAGTTCTTATACCGGGTGGTAAGAGATGTTCTGATCCATCTTATCCACTCCATTCATGGTGGCATCGTAGTCCAGAACCAGTGTCTTCTCCGTGATCAGACTGTACCCACTCCTCCGATGAATATGCATTGGACTCGGGGTACTCTTCATCGGCCGATTGAACGTCCGCCTGTGCAGAAGTGCTCGGTTGTGCACCACGTTTTCC
The DNA here is from genome assembly GCF_054856555.1 of Leptonotus elevatus. Lineage (NCBI taxonomy): Eukaryota > Metazoa > Chordata > Actinopteri > Syngnathiformes > Syngnathidae > Leptonotus > Leptonotus elevatus. The sequence continues at coordinate 30,062,462 of NC_141241.1, read as the reverse complement.
GCCGTTAGCATCGCTAGCCGGTGAGGCTTTACGACGTGATCGAAGCCGCCGCGTCAACGCTTCCAACTTCGGCGTCAACCTAGGAGTCACCATCATCATCATCAATGTGCTCTTTAGCATTGGTCGATGCTTTTCGTCTTTGAAAAAAAATGCTCAAGCGTGAGCTGCTTGCAACCGGTCGCCATTTTCGCTTCCTCAGCCATTCTCCCCTCAACACTCTAGCTCCGCCTCACGTCTTCTACTGACTCCTACCCGATCTTGTCCAAAGAGTCATCGCTGCCATCTAGTGCCCAAAAATAGTCATTATACTAACTCGATCTGCTTGATACTTTCAGCACAGCTTGCCAAGGCTTTCCTCCACCCGTTTCCCCCCAAAAAAACACAGTGAAGGTCTTTTAACGTCTTTCGGCACTCATTTGGATTTTACTAACGTTTTTGGCGGTCAAAGAGTTAAGAACTTAAGAAGTAGCAACATGATTGAGGAGCAAAAAAGCAGATGAGTAATGAAGATAATGTTGGTGTTGAGTGGTAGAAGGTAAAAAACTTTTCACATATCCTGGTGTAAGTAAGGAACACTTAATTTCACTGACGAGACAGACATACTCCGTGAATGGACTGAGGAGGACGACGCGCTCCGCTTGTCTTCAGGAGAGGAGGGGTCAAGGTGGGTCAAACCATTTTCAATTAAATGGGGGTGTATTGTATTTTTGTTATTTAAATATTACTTTTAAACTCTATAGTTTATATATATTATCGCTATAAGTTTCTAGCTTCTTTAAAAGAACACACTGTAAAATATATCTATAAACATACTCTAAAATTTTGGGGGTGCTATTAAATGGGCTAAATACGCGTCTGGTTTATACAGTAGTCTGCTCGCGAGACGGAAGGAGTAAGATGGCCGCCCCGTGGCTTCAACGAGCTTGTACCAGCGTGCATCACCGGAAAACTTCCAGCCAATCATGTTGCGGGACGTCATCGGCATGGGCCGCCGAATTGCGTGACGTCAGTGGTAGCCGAGTCCGAGTGGATCTGGTACCTTCACTGGTAACAGTCGGTTACGTGTTGGAGAAAGTTGCATGATTTTCCTTATGTCCCATTGACGCAGGCTTCTGTAGCCATCGTGGAAGTTGTGTGTACTTCGAAAAATGTCGTTCCTGAATTTTGAAACAGCCATGGACTCTGAATATCACCGTGTTTTGGATAGTTTGAGAGAGGTAGAGGAGGCAGCTGAAGATGTCCTTACAACCAAACAACAGGTAAAAAACAAACAAAAAAAAACAGGTACACTATATACGCTTTTTAAAAAGTTTTTTTTTTAATGCGACACGCAAGTTAAAACGCATAAATGTATGTTGTTTACGTTAAGCGGGGTCAACAGTCATAAATGTTTTAATACCTAAAAACGGAAATCCTTGTGTGGGCTGCACAGTTCAGCCGAGCCGTGGAATCTTTAAATGTGACGTGAAACGTTATCTAGTTAGTTAGGTACCAGATAACAGTTAATTTAACTGCTTTTATTTCCATAAATATAAACACGAGATGCCGCGTCTGCGCTTTGAGCCAATAGGAAAAGACGTGAGCACAGGACATCTTGGGACAGAGCTGCTCATCACTCATCACTTTGATTGCCCAAATGTCACAAATTCTCGATATTTATTTTTGTTATTAGATATGATACAAGGGATGACACAAACAACTATTCCGTGTTTTTTTTAAAAATTATAACCAGCCTTAGTCATAGCCACATTAATTTGATTAATAATAAACCAATCCGTTTTCAAATCATAAAATTTGCCACAGACTAGTAGCCTGCCAATAGTCAGATTGATTTGTGCTTCACTCGAGGGAGTTCTCCACAATATCAGTCTGGGACTGCTCCGCGTTGATTTGCTCGGGAAAGGCGGGGCGTGCTGTACAACACTTCGAGCTGATTAGACGAAGCAGAATCGTGTGCACGTCTACCTCACTTTTGTTTCGACCAATCATGGCAAAGGATGAAATAATCGTCACCGACTGTTGTGACTAGCTAATATCATGGCAATGAGTTTATGTTGTCGGTTTAATATGCGGATACAAGAGACTAATTCAGCGAGAACAGAATTAATTGCAGCGTCCACGCATTCGTCCACCAGTGTCGCCATGTTTGGTTTGTTTCTTCCTACGGCTTCGGCACTTCTTGTTTTCGTCACAGCTGCATATCCCGCCCCCAAATACAATGTCGCTCTGTAATTGGTCCGAACCACCAGTGGTTCGAATCGGTGGATATCAATGGGAGAGGCAATTTCACACTATTTTACCATTTATTTTAAGTGTGAATTTGAAACAAAAAATACTTTCGTTGTAAGCCCCATTTATTTCCGATCAAACCACGGCCATTTAAACAATTTAAACCATGCCCACATCTGTTTTTTTACCACGCCCCCTCTGAATACAGATACAGATCATTTAGATGGTTGAACAGATACAGATGGTGATGTGCTCGCTCATCCCTAGTAGCTAGTGTGTGTGTACTAGTGATGGGAAAATGAAGCTTCATGAAGCACTTGTAATATTTTTTGACTCCCCTAGATGCCACTCTTCGTTGAAAGATGCAGTGGAAATGTAATCAATTTCCTTTGCACTAGCCTTTATATTTAAACCAAGAGCACCATCTAGGAGAGTCAAAAATATCACAAGTGCTTCATGAAGCTTCATTTTCCCATCACTAGTGTGTACCATTGCCGTCAGGCTTTGCAAAATAAAAACAAAACAAAAACAAGCGGCGCGCAAAAAAGAAAAGCCAAAAAAACCCATAACTAAGTTAAAGCTAAAAATCCTCAAATAGATGTGATAGACGTGGTTTCAGTCCAGGTCAAGCATTTAACCAGTTACTGCCTCGGCAAAATTTTATTTAGAATTTAATGTTTGTGAAATTTTTATCATGTCCATGATATTTACGAAGAATTGATGTTCCATAATTAATCAATATCTGATTGAATTGAAGTGAATTGGAAACTAATCGAATGGAACTGAACTCTTGTGAATTGAAATCAAATCAATTGAGGAAATTGGAATCGATACCCAGTCCAATCATTACCCATTCATTAACACAAGTTAATGTTGCCCCTACATTCGTGCTTTATGCCCCCCCCCCCCACACACACACCCATAACCCCATTCTTGATATTTTTATTCAATAGAAATAGTTGAAATTACTCGAAGCCTGTTTGTCACATACTTCAGTGATCTTTTCTGTTGCTACAATATGTGTGTTTGCATCTAAGATAATTGACCTGGACATGAAGAGAAACAGGAACAGAGAAGCACTGAATGCACTGAAGAATGGTGTGTGTCCAGGTTAGTGATGCCTTGATTTCAAAGTTAATTCCATATGAAATGGCAATGACTGTCTGATTCCTGTCACTTGCAGCAAAGATGAAGATTTGCTTTGGAAATATGTTCATCAAATTCCCCAAATCCAAGGCGAGAGAAATGATTCAGAAAGGTAAAATCTGTTCAACCATTTGTAACTGTCAAACGTATGTAGCACTGTTTGTCCCAAATATGAAACAATTAAATTTTTACTGTATGTGTAGACCAGGAACAGCTGAACAGCGAACTAAATGATCTTCACAAAGGACTAAAAGCAAATGTCAATCGTCTCAATGAGACGCAAGGTAAGAAATGCATATCCATTTTCACATTTACAGTCATCTGTACATTATACTCTTCTGGTGAAATACAGTATCTACAACAAATGAGCTGTTTTCTATTTACAAAAAGCAATGAGGAGCTTTCTTGCATGTGACAGTTGGTTTTCTTTGTTTTTCCAGGAAAGCCTGAGCTGAGTGGCTACAACCTTTTACCTCTGTCCGCTGATGAAATGAAAGCTATTAAGAGTATCTTAAAACGATGACATCATATCTTACCGAGCCCATTACAACATCTAACTTTCATGTGTGCAGATGTATGTAGTGCTATCCTGATTAGGGATGGGAATTTATATGATTTGTATGATTCCAAATCCATTTTCGATCCTGCTTAACGATTCTTATCGATACGTTTTTTTTTTTTTTTTAAGGAGAATAAACTCACTGGTGTTTCACTGCCGGAGTGCACACGGGTTTTCATTTGCGCATACCAAAGAGAGGGGCTTTGCTTTGCTTCACTTATCGCAGCCACTTCCACTACGGCAAAACTCCTAAAAAAAAAAAAAAGTTTTAATATTGCAATCACTGGCGCGCACAGGCAGACTCCTAGTTATGCTGACACCCTTGCCCCTCTGCTCTCTTGCAAAAAAAGTGCCCTTTGGAAAGTAAAAAAAAAAAGTTTACTGAGGACAGGTCCATTTGTTGACACAATCTTTTAGAAAAGATGCACGATTAAACGTGTGGGGAGGGGGATATGCGCCGCAAGCCCGACCTAGCGCTCTCTCTATCCCTCTTTTTTTCCCCCCTTGCTGTGAGGATGTCGTTAAAATTTTAACAACGTATTTATTTTACACGCCTGGAACTCATACGGGCAAAGTGCTGCTGCGTTCCCTTTGCATTTGTGTTATTTTTTGCTGGTCACTGCAAAATATCCACTTCGTAATCTTTTATATTTACTCACATACCTTGCTAAACGTTTAACATTGAAATCATTCATGTTAGATGCATAAATTTGAATCAGTAATTACAGTATTACATTATAAATCACACCAAGTGCTGTTCAAGTTAACAATGAAATCATTTTAATAGTTAACGCATCAAAGTAAAGAAGAAAACTTCCGATACCCGCTTTGTACTTGGTGAAGGAGCAAAGCAGCGATGCCATTGAACACGCTTCAATTATTTCTGACGTTCTCTTCTTTACTGACTGCACAACGTCACTCAAACGCTTGTTGTGTGGAGGCGGAAGTCAATACGGCAGGTCCACTAAGACAAATCACAAAGCAAAACTCTCTCTCTCTCTCTCTGTCACGTGAACATTATTAGCCGTGGTCGCTGTGGGACACGTCACAAGCATCTTGTCTCCTGCTCCACCCCAGCCAGGTAACTGTTATGAATCCAGTAAAATTGTATTGTTTGTTTGCCCTCTATTCCAATCATTTTGTTGTGAAGTAGCCGTCTCATACAGCACAAAAAACTGATCATAAATTAACCGAATGGCCACCTAATTAGCTAGTTTAACGCTATACGCTAAATCAATAATGATAACGTGATGATCAGCACAGGGCACAACTAATGACGGTGAAAGGAAGCTCTCTGAGGTCTGTGCATTGAAAAGCATTGGATTTAAGATCATTGTAATTTGATTTGTGGGAATTATTTTGACTTCAAAATGTGATGAACTGTCGTTTGTGTCTGGTTTGTATTATGCTAGTAGTCACAGACAAAAGCAATCCAATACGTCGTCGGTGGTCGAAGCATTTGCATTGAGTTGCATTGTGGAAATATCAGAAATGCCTGGATGTTTGAAATTGTCAATTGCCTGTGAAAAGTACCCTTTTGCCTTCTTGTAATAACAGTCTTATTCATTCTCATGCCCTTGGTCTGTTTGGTTACTATTGGTCTATTTATTTACTAATTGTAGCATAATGCCTGAGAGGGTCATGGTAACTAGTGTAACACTTTTTAAAGCTCCCATTTTAATATTGATTTGCTCCATTTGCTCCTTAAGGTTAATTTAATTGAAAAATCTTAAAAGCTGTTAACATTTTATTTTTAAGTGGTTTGTACTAAATCAGCACGCATTAATTATTAGCTGAATTACTAGCTATTACCGGGTGACACAAAAAAAAACGGTCATCACCTAAACTTGAATAACTTTTTAAATAATCAATTATTTTTATTTTTCAGATTTACCAAGAAGAATTATTGTTCTAAGAGTCTACCAAATTTGACCTTTGAGATGCCATGGACTACTGAGGAAAATACATTTATAGTTGAGGCATATTTTCGGCTCTCCATTAGAGATAGAGTGAGAAGCTCGGCCATCCGGGAGGGACTCAGTGTCGACCCATTACTCCTCCACATTGAGAGGAACTAGTTGAGGTGGCTCGGGCATCTGTTTCGGATGCCTCCTAGACGCCTCCCTGGAGAGGTGTTCCGGGCATGTCCCACCGGCGGGAGGCCCCGGGGACGACCCAGGACACGCTGGAGAGACTATGTCTCTCGGCTGGCCTGGGAACGCCTTGGGATCCCGCTGGAGGAGCTGGTTGAAGTGGCTGGGGAGAGGGAAGTCTGGGCTTCCCTGCTAAAGCTGCTGCCCCCGCGACCCGACCCCGGATAAGTGCTACATGATGGATGGATGGCATGTTTTCGGCTGAAGTCTATCCACGCAGCTCAATTGCAATTCAAAGAACGGTTTGGATGGCGTGAATGTCCTGTGATCTACAGATGGGTCAACAAGTTTAGAACCCATGGGACTGTGCATAACCATTCTCCGCACAGATTCCCGGTTGATTCCAAGCTCCTGACTTCGCCGACGCACAGACTTGCTTGGGCTGCGTACAACCGTCTCTCTTACTGCAGCAACGTTGTGTGGTGTCTTTGATGATTTCGGTCGTCCAGAGTGTGATTGTCTGTTAGTGTCTTTACCATTGAGGTTATGCACAGTCCCATGGGTTCTGAACTTGTTGACCCATATGTAGATCATTGCGTGGATAGGAAATTCACGACATCCGAATTGTTCTTTGAATTGAAATTGAGTTGCGTGGATAGACTTAAGCCGAAAATATGCCTCAACTATAAGTGTATTTTCCTCAGTAGTCCATGGCATCTCGAAGGTCAAATTTGGTAGACTCTTAGAACATTAATTCTTCTTGGTAAATCAGAAAAATAAAAAGAATTGACAAATTATGGTGATGGCCTTTTTTTTGTCACCCTGTATTTTGTACAAACCATAACTAAGTTATTTCTTTGCTAAAAGTCTTGCAGTCATGTTGCCCTAATAGGCTGTTATTAAAACTAGCTGTGGGGTATTATTTATTATTATTATTATTAGGCTATATGTGTGTGTAATGTTTATTTAGTTCTTTGAAAAACTTCTATTGACAGTTCTGAACATTCGGGCATTTCTGATACTTCCCCAAAGCAACACAATGCAAATTCTTCTTTTATACGGTGAAAACAAACGGCGGATTGTAATGCTTTTGCCTGTGACTATTATACAAGCCACACCGATTGTTATAGTAGTCAAACGACATCTACAAGGGCAAGCTCTTGACATGTTCTTGCCATTCTAATGTGTAGAAACGATGACGTCACAAAGCATTTACGTCAAGACTGTGTGTGCTTTTGCCACGCCATCTGAAGTTGTTGTTGTTCTACCAGCTCTTTGGGTTGTTTGTTTCTGAGCTAAGGCATACTCTGTGGAATAAATCCTCATATCTCATTTCCTGGTCTACGTGTTTTGGGATCCACAACCACCAACTACCCCAGTGCCCTAACACTCCAAAAGCGCTCAGTACAGCTTAACGACAAACACTTGCAGTCCATAATCCAAACAAAATATTGTTGCGACTGTTCTAATACCGTATTTTCCAGACTATAAATCGCTCTGGAGTATAAGTCGCACTAGGCCAAGAATGCATAATTAGGTAGGAAAATAAATACTTAAGTCGCACTGGAGTATGTCTCATTAATTACCGTATTGTCACGGCCATAAGGTGCACTTAAAAGTCTTACATTTTCTCAAAATTCGATGCCTAATAATGAGGTGCGCCTTTTGTGTGTCTGTAAATGTTGTTGTTCGACTGTGGGTTGTAGATGACCAGAGATTCAGTGTATCACTGAACTCCGGGTGGGATGGGTAGTGAAGACACCGATTCACGTTAAATTAGATGGTGTCATGTTCCGAAGTGCATCTTAAGTCGGGACTGAGCGAGAGTAGATGTGTTGGTAATTTTCTATGGCGCACTTGAACGCAGCAGTGTACGCACAACCAGCGTACTGACATCACCCATTCGCGCTGGATTTCATTCATGTTACATTTCCGGGTTAGGGTGGAAGCAAGCGAAATTTGACTGCCGACAAGCCAAACAAGAGTGAAGCTTCGCGGTTCCTAACATGCTTTGGTTGAGCATGGTGCCCCACACCTAGTGCGTGGACTTCTTGGTGCTGAGGCCGAGCGGCGCCATATGTGGGGAGCACCGCGTCGTCTCCCGCCTCTCCCCGGTGCGGACAAAGCAGATGTCCGTCTTCACCCACCGATTGATGTTGCAAGGTGCGTGGCTTTACCATCGTTACAATATATTATAGAGTTTTAGAACAATACTTACCACATACTTATACCATATTTATAATTTTATGGGTAATGATAAAATCGCAAAATCTTGTGGCCAACATGTAGCACTAGTAAGCATTACGTACCGCATCGGATACATACATTAAAATGAGTTTGCTCCTGAGTCCCAATTCAATTCATTGTCGTTCACAACCTCTTCCAACTGTCATTTTTTGCGAGATTTTACTCCCAAGTTGGGTTCAAATTAATCGCGCTATGTGGGGCGGGCACTTTCTTGAAAAACTGCACAAGGAACCAAAATAACTATAATATAATTATTTATCTTCTGAGGAATAAGCGGTTAATAAAATGGATGGGTGGATGTTCGTGTATTACTGCTCAACTTTGTTCATTATGCGGTTCATTATAAAGAACTTTGCTTCTCACTTTGTAATTTGTAATATTAATAAATTGTTGGTATTGTTTATACTTTATTAATGCGATACACCTTGATTATTATTTTTTTTTTTACTCCATCCTCTGGCTCATGTGTTTTAAATTTATGATGTTTTATTATTGGTCAGATTTTATTTAATAAAAATAACTGTTAAAGTGAATGTTCCTTTTTAAAATGTAAAGTGCATTACAAATTAAATGTATTATTATTATTACAACTATTATTTTATTGTTAAATGAATTAACATTTATTACCACAAATAACAGAACAAAAGTACAGAAAATTGGTACTGTTCAGTACCGGCATCGATACCCTGATACTGACAATTGGAACTGAACCGGTTCAAATGCGAAAGGTACCCATCCCTACTTGAACGCAGCGCATGCTGTATTTTCAACATTCATCCATGCTCCAGTAAATGTAGCAAAGATGTTCGCATTTTCGCAAACTGTTTTTCTTGAGGCCATAAAATTTTGAACATTTAAATTCACCCTCACTTCTTTCGTAGCATTGTAAAGTTAATACGTTTTTGTGGTCAAGATGAAGTCAACAACCAAGAGTATAGTTGCCTCTAATTAACCTTTGCAGATTACCATGAATTGGATGACTGACAATGTACACAGACAAAAATTAACAGTATTTTATTTCATTTTTAATGAAAAAAGTTCAGTGATATTTTTGCAAATCTACAAAATGCTTGTCATTGCTCATTGTCAGATTCTTGGCATGTTTTCAGGTGGCACTCCTGGACCTCCAGCTTCTTAGCACTCACCATAGCAATGGCAGCATACCGTGTTCCATGGAACTGACGCAAATGAATCTAGAGATCAAGGAATACAGTAACACACAAAAGTGAGTACACCCCTCACATATCTGCAAATAAAGAGTGTTTCAATGGACAACACTGAAGAAATGATATTTTTGACACAATTAAAAGTCATCAGTGTACATCTTATATAACAGTAAATTAATTTAAAATTGTAAATTTATTGTTACCTCAAAGTAACCAAAGGTGGCAAATCCAGGTCCAGAAAGTAGAAACCTTGCAACAATTTGGCTTAAGCCCCAAGTGCTAGCCAGCTAGCTCTATTGGTGCTTGTTTACCTGATAGGGAGCTAGATAGTGAAGAGGGTCTTCTGATTTAGTCATAACTGTTTTAATTTACTTATTTCCTCAGTAGAGCTTTGTTCTGCGGATGTATCTTTTGTGAGTGTTATCGCAATTTCTGCCAGGTGCAGTCATGACTGAAAAACCTCCTCTATTCCTCAAATGGGCTTTTGTTTTGTGTCTGAATAGTGTCCTTGAGTTTTATCTCATGTCCGGTCAACTTTGTGAACTGTTTACTGGAAACTGTGTGGTACCGCCCTTCAAGATAGTATAAGAATATTGTAAATCCTCTGTAATCTTCGCACTTGTGAGAAGCTACAGCCATTGCCTGTAACTCACTTGTGCCCGGAATATTCTGTAGAAATAAAAGCTTCGAAGGAACTGTTCATCGATCTCCAGCCTGTATTCAGATAACCAACATTCTCACTATCCGAAAGAAAATGAACACCCGGAGGAAAATATCTCCTCCACAACAATAGCTAGCTAGCTAGCTAGCATCAGGGGCTAAAGCCAAACTGCGGCAGGGTTTTTACTTTTTGGACCTGGATTTGCCACCTCTGAAAATATCTAAAATTACAGCCATTAATAGCTCATGTCATGGGAAGATAAGTTAGTAAAGCCTTAAATGAAAATGTCCTAATTGAGCACAGTCAGTCCTTTTCCCTCCCCAGTGTCATGTGACTCGTTTTGCAATGTTGTGGGTGCAAATAGGGAGCAGGTGTGTTAAAGGGACAGCAATGTAAAAAATAAACTTTTTGGAGCTTATAACCATGTTAAAATGCTAATTCCTCACCATTCGCCCCTGTATGAGAAATTCTAGGTCTTTCTGTTCTCTAAGCACCAGCCCATCCCAACCTGAGAAAACCAGCTGTTGGCACTGTTTGACGTCAAACACAAAGCACGGCCTCAGCGGACTAAACACATGCTTACTTTCTCTGAGACCTCCCTCTATGGGATATCGACAAAAGTAGCCTTTATCAATAACTCTTTGACTGCCAAAAACGTTTAATAATGTTTAGTAAAATTCTAAGGAGGGATGCCAAAGACGTTAAAAGATGTTCACTATGTTTTTTGTTTTTTTTTGGAAACGGGTGGAGGAAAGCCTTGGCCAGCAGTGCTGAAAGTATCAAGCAGATCTAGTTAGTATAATGACTATTTTTGGGCACTAGATGACTCTTTGGACAAGATCGGGTAGGCGTCAGTAGAAGACGTGAGGCGGAGCTAGAGTGTTGAGGGGAGAATGGCTGAGGAAGCGAAACTGGCGACCGGTTGCAAGCAGCTCACGCTTGAGCATTTTTTTCAAAGACGAAAAGCATCGACCAATGCTAAAGAGCACATTGATGACGACGATGATGATGATGGTCACTCCGAGGTTTACGCCGAAGTTGGAAGCGTTGATGCGGCGGCTATGATCACGTCATAAAGCCTCACCGGCTAGCGATGCTAACGGCGGAAAATGCGGTGCACAACCGAGCACTTCTGCACAGGCGGACGTTCAATCGGACAATGAAGAGTAGTCGAAAAGCATCGACCATGCTAAAGAGCACATTGATGATGATGATGATGATGGTGACTCCGAGGTTGACGCCGAAGTTGGAAGCGTTGACGCGGCGGCTATGATCACGTCGTAAAGCCTCACCGGCTAGTGATGCTAACGGCGGAAAACGCGGTGCACAGCCGAGCACTTCTGCACAGGCGGACGTTCAATCGGACGATGAAGAGTACCCCGAGTCCAATGCATATTCATCGGAGGAGTGGGTACAGTCTGATCACGGAGAAGACACTGGTTCTGGACTACGATGCCACCATGAATGGAGTGGATAAGATGGATCAGAACATCTACCACCCGGTATAGGAACTGAAGGACATGAGGAAGCCAGACATAACACCAGGTCACCGTCATGATCCTAAGAGTAGACTTGATGGCAACATGGCCAAACACACACTGCAATATATACTTGCTATTCCCCGGAAAAAAAGGCCGGCAAGAAAGTGTAGCGTCTGCACGCGAAGGGGCAATCGCAGTGAAACTAATCTGTTGTGCAAATCCTGCTGCGTCCCCTTGCACGCAGGGGAGTGTTACAAAAAGAAAAACTGTATTTGAAACATCCACACAATTGTAAATAGTACCACAGTTGCACACATTTGTAAATAGTTTGCCAAATTATTTTGTCAAATTGTTACACTGTTGAATGTAAATAAACGTATTTTTCTATCAAAAAACACGTTTTCATTGTTGGTGGTAGTGTATTACAGTAGTAAAGCACTGTTTAGGTGTTTGTGGCATCATTCATGGAAAAAAAAGGTGTCAAATTCACTAGAGTGCATGAAATAATATCGTTTCACAAAAAGCTTGATTTCTCCGTATTTTGGTCCAAAACAGAGCATTTGGGTGAAACTAACCATTTTCTATTGTTGATTACTGAAAAACGGAATAAGGCAGAAACAAACTTTTTTTTTTCTGATGAAAGATGAGAGTTCAATCAATTTAATTTGGTAGTATGTGCGTTTCCATAGTCCAAACACAAAATTTTCTGTGGACCTTGAAAGATCAGTCAAAATGCTTAAATCGGCTGGCACCCACAGCATCCCATTTCTGAAAACGTCTGGCAGTCAAAGAGATAAACATTCTGTCCAAATGAATTCAAACAATCAATTATCCTTCACATTTGCAATGCCGAATTGCAATGACAATTGGACGTTTTAAAATCCCAGAAAGGGTTCTGGCTGACACTTGTGTAAACTATGTAACTAAGCTCCCCCGGTAAGCAGCAGGCTCTGGTTTGAGACCCACGCACGGTCGTCTCTTTCCCCCCCGCCCTTCTGTTCTTTCTTTCTTCCTTCTTCTCCCCTCCTCCTCCACTACAATTTCTTGCGGCAAGGAGCCGTTTTATTTCAAATGATTATTGAAGAATTAAACATCCATCCAATTTACACATGTAAAGAAGACACGGTTGTACTGCAACGGCTGGCCAGTCTTGCAGCAATCCACACGGGGAGGCAGGGTTTAACTGAACCAGGCGTTTTACTTCCGCATTAGAAAAACTGCCAGCAAAATACCTAATATTTCATAAAAAATTACACCACCATGGTTTTAAAGGTAAGATTTAATCATTATATGCCTATAGTTAACTGTGGAAGGGCTTAAAATTCTGTGGTGTAATCCCTTTAAATTTGGTATTACAACTCTCACACTTTCTCATATTTGTCACTAAAAATCCAACTTGACACCTCACGGCAAAGAACTCTCTGAAGATCTGAAAAAAATAACTGCTGCTCCACATATAGATGGCCAAAGGCCAGTGGTTCTCAACCTTGTTGGAGTTATGATTATATTATATGATTTTTTAATTTATTTTTTAAAATCAAGACATATATAGGGTTTACTGGTGAACAAAATGTACAGGAAGAATCGTCTTTTCATCTGATGCTGAAATCTTATCTGCATTTAATTATTTCAGTGAAATTATAATGGATTTCCCCATGTTTATAATACTGAAAGCTGAAAATATGGCTTAATATATGACATTTAATTAACTGGATGTGAGCTAACTTAACTTGTTGAAAATCATGGCATATGGCGTATTTATATTGAAAATTGTCATCTGATGCTGAAAGCTAACGTTGAAGTTGATATTATGCATTTAATCATATCAGTGAACTTATAATACATTTCCTCATATGGTAGTCAGTTGGTAAGCATGTATATCATTTAGCCTAATAGCCATGGATACAATTGCAATGAACAGTCGGATGTGGGATTCAAACACACGACCTCCTGCTTACTAGACAATGCACTTTACCAACTGTAATGATGATAATTTGTATGTATGGAAGTGGGTGTGGAAAGGTTGACTTAGAAAAAGTTGAATGTCTGTCCCATTGAAAATGAATGGGGAAACATTAATTTAATTTCGTTTTTTAAATTTTGTTTATTCACACAGACAAAAATACATTATAAAAACACCTGTAACATTGAAATATTTTTTGTGCAGGAGAGATAAGCAAATTAGAGCTGTGCGATACTTGAGATTTTGGTATCGATCGATATTAAGTAAATACTGGTGCCAATATCGCTGATACCGATACCAAGTACTTATAGGTTAATAAAATATGGTATTTTAAATCCTTTGTCCTGTTAAATAGTTTTTTTTTTTGGTTTCAAATTATACTTTCTTGTTACGCCCAATTCACTGACAATTGCACACTGCTGACAAAGATAAGTCCTCTGATACAAAAACAAATGCCAGATTCGATTTTTAATGATTTCCTTTTTCCAAAGATACCTTGTTCATTTGAAAAAAGAGATTGCTGAGGAAAGGTCATTTGAAATTCAGCGGTGATACTCAATTTTCATTTGAAAGTAGAAAAAAATTGCAATTCTCAGCAATTCGTTGATCCAATCAAGTTGATGTTTGAAATTTTGGCTTTCCATGCTATGAATTACCCTGACACCAATGTTTTCAAAATGCAATTTTTGCTTAGGTGTACTCACTTTTTTTGCCAAGGGATAGCTATTAATGGCTGTATTTTGAGTTACTTCGAGGGAACAATAAAGTTTAATTTCTTCAGTGTTGTCTCATGAAAATATATAATTAACTACCTGCAGAACTGTGAGGGGTGTACTCACTTTTGTGAGAGACTTAACTCTTTTACTGCCAAATGTTATCCCAAAAACAACCCCGACAGTGCCAGCCAATTTCAAGCATTTTAACTCATATTTCAAGGCAAACAGAATATTGTGTGCTATGACTACATAAACATAATGGGTACATGGAAGACCGCGTTCCATTCTTTCATAATGGGGGTCTTGTCATGTTAAAATGACACCCACATTGAAGTCTGGTTTCCAAATAACAAGCAATCACAACACATTTACAAACAACTTTGTGCAAGGCTTCATTTCATGCTGCCATACCTGTATGTAGAGGTTTACATCAGCACTTCGGCAAAGGTAAGGGAAGTTTCCACCAGTTTTCAGATGAGCTCGTTTGGCATTTGGAAACAATTTATACATCTCTTCCTTGGCTTCTAAAGACAGTGCACTCTGATCAAAAACCTAAATAGTGTATAAAAAAAAAACACAAAATGGCTAATTAGAGCTACTGTATGAATTCATGTATCGCATTCATACTCATGCATTCCCACTTACATCTATTATAGTCACAGCAACATCCTTTATTTTGTGTGGCTCCACATAAGAATTCTGGCAGTTCAGTGTTAGCCTGGACGCTATCTCTCTCTGGTTTAGGCTCTCAAGCTACAGCACATAAAATACACATTACTTATTTTCACTGAGGAACAGATGAGCACACATTGCCTTACCCTATCAACCATGAAGTCAATTGCACCAGCCATTTCTGGGTCGACAGGTCCTTTAGCAAAATTCCCGAGAACAATCTTCTTCAACATGAAAGCTGGCATCAACCAAAAACTAAACAAAGATAATAAAATTAGTTTGTTTTAAAGGCATACTCACACCAGGCTAGTCCATCCGTGCCAGCTGAGATTCCCCTTCCCTGTCCAATATTAACGCTGCTATTTAAAAAGTGAGTTTTTTGCCATTGTGATGCACCGCCACTTAATTATATGTTGCATTGTGTTTTTTTTCCTCTAATGCGCAAGGTGGCTATCAGGTGGTATCATTGCTGTGCAGTGATTCTATTGTGCTGCTGCTGTTGTCTTGTGCTGCATTGTATGCTGCCCCTAGCCGTTAACACACACTATATACACTGTATAGTAGTGAGTGGTGCAACAGATCATCATTGATCCGTGGATGGTTCGGAACACGCCCACGGTTTGGATAAAAAACAAACAAAGTGCGCATTCACAGTCGATACCATTCTGACATGTTAACGAAGCTGAAACATACTCAACGTAACACGCTTAACCTAACTTCAAAATAAAGTTGACCAAATAGAGCAAATACATTGACGGCAAAGCAAGTAGCCTTAGTACACTTTTACTTTTAAGTTCGCCCACGTTGTAGCGTGATGGCTAGCTTGACTTCCCTTTTAGACGTTTCTTTGATTGGGATTGTAGTTGTGACCAACATCAACCCAACGCTATCCCGAACTCATGTTTAATCGCTAATTTAGGATCCTAAGAAACCACTAATTAATTACGCCGTCATTGTACGATACGGCAGAAGTCTCAGACGTAAGTGGCTAGCGGCTAGCTGTTAACATGACCAACGAGTGAATCATGTGTCCTCCTCAAGTGTGAGTTGCTTGCTATTATTGTATTTTTCTCTCTCCTCCAAACTGGCCTTTATTTAAGCCCGCACAAGCTTTATAATAACACTGAGGCTGAAGGCTTGAAAGGGGTTTGAAAATGCTGGCTGTGGGAAGAAACGGAGCAAAGCAAGCGGCAGCCGGCTGGTAAGTAAGTTTGACAGCTGGTATGGTTAACTTTATTTATTTTTCAATATTCTGGACCAAGGCTACTTTGTAATTCACTCTCCACGTTTAAAGGGAGGAAATGGGCCTTAAATTGCACGTTATGGTCTTTTCATTATTTAAAAGAAAAAGATAAATATAACTTTGTTTTCATTTATTTTATAAAAACACTTTTGACCATTAAAAAAGAAAAACATTCAACTCAAAATCTCAAACTTAGCTGTTTAGATTATAGGAACAAAACTTTAAGCCATTAATACCTTGTTATTTTACACATGAACCATGTAAAAAGAAGGTTGTTTCTGCCTCATATTGCACTTGAAAGTTGTTCCTAAATCCTAAACGGCTATACTGTACTAGATATTTTGAATATATATATTTTTATTTAATGGAAAAAAACGCTTTAAAAAATAAATGAATGCAAAGTACTATTTCTCTTTTTTTTTTCTGATCTGAAAAACAATCCGATCAGTGACTCAAATCCGTGATCTGATCCAAACCGTGACTTTTGTGATCCGTTGCACCACTAATCTAGTCATTCAGCTAAGACAAAATAGCTAAAATTTTAAGTCAATTTTTTTCCCACTGTTTATTGTTAGCTTCAACATTTACCATATTTGAGATGTTTGCAAATACCCAGTGGCTGCTGATGTCACTTTTCAATAGCTAGCACATACTATCAAGGATGGCGCTACACCGGGGCTATGTATGTTCAATAAGCAAATCAAAAATGGTGCCAGCCATGGCTCGCCTCTTCAAACCATCCCTGAGCATAGGAAGTGTACTGATCTTGAGCACACACTAGCCATACTTTAAATGTCACCTGAGCGCAAACATTGCACAGATTGCCGAGTGTGAGTATGCTCTTAATCATGTTACGGCATCAAACAGCACAAATATTGAGGGAAAACCTGTTCACTGTCCATGTCTGGTTAAAGATGGAGGTATCACTGAATGAATTACACAGTATCAAAGAGTGCACCCTGGGGGACTTGCATGTGAATTCCGCAAACTTTTGGGCCAGGAAGCCACCCAAGGAAGCACCGAACAGATGAACCTTGAACACATCAGATAGGATTATCATTAGAAAGCCTTAAAAACAGGTGCACACAAGGAAGAAAAGAAAAAAATTACATTAACACAGTGATCTGTCCCCAGTAGGCAGATATTTACTTTTACTCAGACCTCATGGTTATAAAATGTTATTATTTCTAACTATACACATTTGATTATATAAGTGTGCAGTCTCCCTTTAACTCATTTGCTCCCCAAAACGTATAAATATAATCTATTTTAAATCTTTTAAGTGTCCCAAAGACATATTTATACGTTCTTTTAAATGTTATTTTTTTTTTAATGCTAGAGCATACAGAAGGCTTTGATGCAGCCTCTCAACTGCAAAGAACGGTTGAAGAAATGGTTGTTATTCCACAAATGGCCAGCAAGTGACAGCATAGCAAAATAGATCAACCAGGGCAATGTTGAAAAAAGCTTATTTACTCATAATTATAAATAATTTGTGAATAATGATGAAACTTAGCGTTATTCTAATGCTAAATGCTGCAAAACAGAAACAGATGGAAATATACATTTTTTTCCTGATAAAAGAAGAGACGAGATCTTTCTTTTGGTAGGTTTCATGTTTTTATAGCAATAGAACAAAATATTGTGTGGGCTTTGCAAAATCAGTTAAAATCCAGTATAACAGCTGAGAGTGAAGGGGATTGTTTCAGTGAAAATGGCTGGGAGTGAATGAGTTAAGATACATTGTGTGTTAAAATTACTTAAATGTTAAATTGTTCCATGTGATACCAGGGGGTAGCAGCTAAGCAAAGAGTGAATCCCGCAACAGGGACCGAAAAGTGTACAACTCAATTTTTTTAATATTTCACCCTAAAAGAGAAGTCGAAAATTTGGAGGGAACAGCCCATTAATCCATTTACAATATAAATTGCAAACTGAACCCATTAAGATCAGTGGCAGCGCTAGGTGGTAGCCAGGTGTGATCAGGAGTTGGGTTAAGCAGGCCTAAGTTATAATGCCAGGGGCGAGTTTTTGTATCAGTCCAGCCCAGCACTGGTTTGACTGCCTTATGCCATGTCAGACAGATTTTATTGCTATTATTAATTAAGACTGTATGTACTGTACATTTTTGCCTAACTTTATTGGTCTTTAACAAAGTAAAATACTTGTTTTTCATCAGCCAGTTTCATTATTTCAGGAACACATTATGCCTTCATCAAAATGTACATGAAGCATTTGAATCTAGATGAATATGTATAAGTAAAGTAAAGTACCACTGATTGTCACACCCACCTAAGTGGGGTGAAATTTGCTCTCCGCATTTGACCCATCCCCTGAGGGAGCGGTGAGCAGCAGCAGGAGACACACTTGGGAATCATTTTGGTGCTCTAACCCCCCAATTCCAACCCTTAATGCTGGGTATCAAGCAGGGAGGCAAATGTTTTTTATAGTCTTTGGTATGACCCGGCCGGGGACTGAACCCACGACCTCCCAGCCTCAGGGCAGACACTCTACCACTCGGCCACTAAGCTTGTATTTACTCCAGAATTGGAGTTAGATTAATCTAGACAAAAAAAAAGAAGAGAACAAATTATGTCCAGCACTAATTATTTTCAAGGCAATGTTATATATTTTATGTTTCAATTGAGTAAAAAAAAAAAAAAAAAGACTGCCTAAGAATTCAATGTTCAAATTAAAGAAACAAAATAGAATGATTTTTATTCAATAATAGGTTGTCTTAGATTCTACTTTGAGTGAGGTGTACATATAACACAAACGTTTTGGGGTAGACAAGCCAAAAAATGGTTGGGAACCACTGTCCTAAGATGACCAGACATCCAGATCTACCTGGGCACATCCACTATTTAGACTTAAAAATAGTAGCAATTTAAAAACATTTTATTACACCAATCTGCATTTTTTTTTAATGGAACTTCACACAGAGCCTATGGTACCGTGATTCAGCTGTTTCAGTGCGTTAAAAGCAATACATATATACATTCAGTGTGCATGACCATGATTTTGTCAGCACTTGCCAGCAGTGTTTGCCCAACCAATGGTCTATCTCTGGAACTTTTCTTGAACAAAATTTGACAAATTTTTAGGGATGTCCCGATCACACTTTTTTTTCACCTCTTTGGAGATCGGCCGATTCCGAGTTTTGATCCGATACCTTGGCATACAGTATATATACATGCTTGAAACAAGCACAAACAACATACAAATTATGTTATTTTGGGTCAGTTTGAGGCTGGGTGAACTCTGGATGACCTAAAAAATTATTGCTAACAAAAGGCTGCGTTTGAAGGGCAAGCAAGCCAGACTAGACTGCCGGTACGGACAGGATTGGTGACCCCGCCATGGACGTCCAACTCCCCAGATTCGTGCTAGGCTATGCTAGGCGCCGTGGTCCCTTCGTAGGGGAACCAACGCTAATGCAGAGTGCCGGCGGGCAATGCAGCTGGATCCGCAGGGAGGAAACGAAGCACGTCAACAGCCGGATTCGCGGGAAGACCCAAAGCATGTCCAGAGTCGCCAGCGCCTGATTGCAGCGGGGCTGCCCGTCAGTGAAATGCAGCGGGGAGGCATGCAACGCATCTATATCCTTTCCGCTAGGGGTGCAGCAATTAACCGGTTTTACGATTAACTGCGGTTTTTAAACATCAGGATTAAATAACCGCAGCTGTTCAACAAAAGCAGTTATTTACGCTCACTTGTGCAAAATGAGCTATACGGCATAGTTCATAGCTCTTCTGTTTCCACACGGCCCATTTAGCGGCACACAACAACATAGGGTTTAGCTTTGAATGCCGCCTGGGGAGAGTTGCATACCCGACGGCTGTGAGTAGAGTTCCGAGGCCTGGACCAGGTTGAGTGGATGTGGGGAAAGGGGAGGCCGAAACGAGGCGGCGTGAACAACTGGCACACCTTATCCCGGGGCTCCGGTCCGTAGCTGGGCGGGGAGCTCCCGCGAGCCCTCCATCCACGGCCGCCCGCTAGAAAGGCCATAGGATGAGACTTTTGAAGCCGTGAGGCTGCCATCGTGGGAGTCCCAAGAAACGTATCTTGGCATACGCATTATGGCTGCAAAATGCCAACATGTGTAGCGGTAAACTGCATAAATCGTCAGTTTAAAGGCTGTGGACGAACATTTCACCTGTAAGTATGGTTGAAATGGAAATAAATTGAAAGATGAAAGAAAAAGATGACTTTTTTTTCAGATGAAAAAAAAGAGGCTACAAACCGTCTATTTGTTATACATTGTGCCCAGGCCCTATTTCAAGAGCCTGTTTAATCTGCTGTATTTGTTTTAAGAGGCAGGAACTTGTTTTTATTGTTGTTAAAAATAAAAACATTCAAAGAATGCTTATGTGATTTTTTTTTATGTCTACAAGAATAACCGTAAAAACAGTAAAACTGCGTTTTTTCTCAGACAATAATCGTACACAAAAATCTGAAACCGTTGCACCCCTAATTTCCGCCACACAAAATGCTCAGTTTGCACACAGTGCAAGTCACACCACCTCCGCTTCCCACATTAAAGATGCTAATAACTTATTATCATCTACTTCCAAAGCCCGCTCAACGGCATTTAGCCAATAGTGTCACTGTAGCAAAGTGACGCCATGCCGCACGTTTAGCTGTGTGGAACAATGCGGTCTCACTCTGTGCCACTGGATAACTCCAGATATAATAAAAAGTTATGAAAATAACCTCATATTTATCTTATTTATCTGATCGGGAGGCAACGGCCGATTCCAGTCGAGTCAGCAAACACGTGATCAAGCCCAGTTTCCGATCATGTGATCGGATCGGGACATCCATACTAATTTCATGATGACTCGCTGACAAACATTTTTGGAATAAGACAATTTATAACAATTTACCTGGTTGTTTAATTTCAGGAATGATAGGTGGGCAAGGACCCTAGAGATGCAAACTATTTGCATAAAACCAGTAAAAAGTAGATTTCCATAATATGCTTATTTTAACAAACAGAGAAAATTACTACCTTCTCAAACATGTAACTGTAAATGTTCATGATAATACACACATTGTTGAGTTGAGGTGAAATACTTAACAGGCAACAAAGAAAAGGAAAAAAAAAGCATACTTTATCTAACTGCAGGTGATCGAGAAGCTTCCTAAATCCATCACAGAACTCCATAAGATCCCAGTACACTGGATACTGCAGCTGTGAGAAACAATACGATTAGTATCGTCAGAAATAACCAAACAGAACAAAGGCAATCTGAACCAGGGCAATCAAAGGCACAATGCTACAATTATTATTTATATGACTGAGAAAAAAACATCCATCATTCCAGGAATCATTCTACTTAAGTAGAGTACTAGTTGTGTACCCACTGATGAGTTAAAGGGAAAAAACTGAACTTGGAATATATGTGCCTAAAGTATGGGGTGAGGACTGTGCTTTAACAGGTCTATTCCGCACACATTTCTGTAAACTCACAGCTATAACTCTGTAGCCCCAGCCTGTCAAGGCCAACATCTGTTGGAAGAATATTTCTGCGGTTCCACTGACAGGTGGAAGAAACATGATGGGACACCTGATGCTCTTCGGGCCTGCATCATACAAGGACCACACTTTGCTGTCATCATCATCAACAATAATCTATAAAAGGAAAAATAGGAAACAGAATGAAAATGATGAAAACATTAAAGATGCTTCTTTTCAGTGGTTCTTAACTGTTGTCAACCTGAGAAGCGATTTTTAAAAGGTCTCGTTCAACTTTTCCACATACTAAAATAGTTCTCAAATGTGTAGTAAAAGAGATAGATGTCTGTGACATGCATTTGTCAAAATTAACTTTTGATCTAATATTTTTGCTGTCCATAAAACTTTCGAAGGGGCTCTGATTTCGGTTCCGCTAGCCATGTGCTAATGTGAATGGAAACGACTCGGCCATGGCGAGCATATGCAGTGTGGTAAAACCGTACCAATTTGAGCCAGACTGACATGTATTTTACACATTTGAGAACTATTTTAATATGTGGAAAAGTGGCATAACGTTTTACTGTAAGAAAAAGGAGCATAGCGTCGCGGCCTTCCGGAGTGAGCTGCGGCCGGCACAAGTGCAGTTGATTCTGACCAAGCTTCAACAAACGAGACTGTGGAACAGCAAGTAACAACTCGACTCAGAGATTTGGGATTAATTGTGGATCCAGCGCACATTCAGATGTGCTTTTCGCGTCCAACTGGGGGGACATGACCACCGACAGTTCTGATTAGGTTTGTTGACAGGAAGAAAAAGATTGCTCTTTTGAGAGATTGCTAGAAGCTTAAAGGTAGACATGTCGACATCAATGAAAATCTTACAAAACAAAATGCTGACATTGCCAAAAGGGTGCGACAATTGAGAAAGAATGAACTTATCGAGAACACATGGACAAACGACTGTCGGATCTTCATTCAAACAAAAGAAAACTCATATTCTCAGAAGAAAATACGGATCCTGAAAAGAGTGGAAGAATTGGCGGAGTTTGAGAGACAATAACTGCAATCAGTAACTCACATAATTAAATTGTGAATTATGTCTTACCCAAATTAAATTATTGTAACATATTACTAATTAACCCAAAACTGGAGCTGTTATGATTTGAATAATGCAAGTATAGCATATGATTACTTGCTGACACTGCCAATGTTAACTCTTGTTTATACACCTGCATTGATAACATGTATTCATGTTCCTGTAAGAATGTAAACATTGTCTGGCTCTATTTGTGTTTGGACATTTGATGTAACAGGCTGTCGTGATAAGGATGTATTGTGGCTGCAATGTAAATATTTACAATGGGTTGGTAAACATGGGTCCGGGATGGAGTCGGCGGGGCCTCCTCAGCTAGTGGGTGGCCTTGGTGGGCGCTAAGGAGTGTCAAGATCTAAGCATCATCTGGATGCTGGCAACAGTAGTGGGCCGGTGGCTGAGCAATGGGCAGAATGCAAGTCGATCTACTCTTCTGGAAGCCACAACGTGTGACCGATCTACTCTTCTGGAAGCCACAACGTGTGAAAAATCATCCAAGGTCAGCGAAGACGTTACTGGTGAACGAGCATGCGCTCGTCTGGTTGGGTGGGCCTGTTGGTGGCGTCCGGGAACTGATTTACCAATTCCAAATGATTGGTGCGA
The DNA here is from genome assembly GCF_054856555.1 of Leptonotus elevatus. Taxonomy (NCBI): domain Eukaryota; kingdom Metazoa; phylum Chordata; class Actinopteri; order Syngnathiformes; family Syngnathidae; genus Leptonotus; species Leptonotus elevatus. Next base: position 30,039,132 of record NC_141241.1, on the reverse strand, counting down.
GCTGCATCTTATACACGGACATTACCCAAGATGAACTGAGCAAGGAGTGTGCAGACTTAAGTCTGGGATTGATAACAATATGAATCAATGACCTTCATAATCAATGTATAGAACTGATGCGTATAGTAAGAATCGATGGTGACGGGTTACTAATAAGCCATGGCTTCTACCCGTCAGCCCTTCTTTCGGATGTCAATGTTGCAAATTATATGATGTGATGCATGTAACCTGTAATAATGTGTCCGAAAGGAAAAAAATTATAAAACAAAAACATGCACACCGTCTCGTCAAGAACACTTAGTGGCCGGTTAGCATCACAAAGTCACATCAACTACAGTCATTTCCGGACTATAAGCCGCTACTTTTTTCACTTGCAATCGACCCTGCAGCTAATACAAAGGTGCGGCTTATCCATCAGATCACAATGGGGCGCACTACAAAGGAAGCTCAAGAGCATCAGGCAGAGCAAAACAAACCAAGTGAGCCCAAATACAGTAGGAGAGACAGAACGAGAGAGAGAGACAATTTGCGCCTTCATTATGGAAAATAAAGTAGCGGGAACCCGGTGCGGTAACATTAAAACACCTGCGGCTTATAGTTGAGTGCGGTTTATATGTCTAACAAACTCGAGTATTCCCCAAATTTGGCTAGCGCGGCTTATAGTCAGGTGCGCCTTATAGTCCAGAAATTACTGTAGGTGGCGAGTTGCCAGTCACGGCACGACAAAATAATCACCGCGGATTGTATCTTGGCAAAACAATGTGATACCGTTTCAGTATTATCCAGCCTCCTCATCCTACCTGCACAAACTCTTACCCTGAAATGTGCAATAGCTTCCTTCAGTTTTACATTGATAAGATTGCAAAGCTAGAGCTCTCACCTAGTGCTGGACGATATGATGATATTTATCGCGAAGTAAAACCTAACATCCCTCCATTATCTGAACCGCTTGTAATCAATGAAAATTAATAGAATATGAGGTGGGTAAATGGAAATAACGAATACTACTACTTTGAAAAACTTAAATAAAATAACAAACGTGTTTGATTTTTTAAAGCCCACTTCAAAACATGCTGGGTACTCCTTTCGGCTCATTGAAATAGTGACAGCTGTGTGAAGCAGCTTGCGGGTCTAAATGTGCCGTTTTAGCATCATTAAAACACAGATTTTTATGTTTTTCTGAAAATTGAAGGGGGGAGAAAGCCCCCAAAAGCTTCGCTAGATGCTTATATTACCTACAAACTAAGTACTAGGTACTAAGTTGAGGCGAGATTGGTTCTACCACATACGTCGCAGCATGGCAACGAGCTTTGTTAGCTTTGGCTGGCTAATACTGCACATAAACACATTGCGCTTTCGCTCATAAGTTAGTAATGACAGCCTCAGCCTCATCCAAGAAGCACTTCTTCAGTTACAAATATTGAAGTTCTCGCTAAGAGATTATGAGGCGTGAGTAACGAGGAATAGACGTAGAAGCCTTGCTATGCTAACCACTTTGCTAACCGGCTAACGTTCTAGTGACTGACATTAATTTAAGTGCATGGGTGATTGATTACACTTATTACAAATTTCTCGCTGGTACCGCGTTAAAGCGGAGCATGTCAAACTTTGAATAGCATAACAACTGGTCTTTTAATGAGTCTCTGGGGAGGAAAAGTAAAGTATAGTAATGCTACACACTTAGCTAAACAGGAAGTGATGTGATTGTTACGGCGTTCCGTATACATCAACCGGGAGGAGGAAGATTGCTTGATAAGCGATTCAAAAAATGGAAAAATTGAAGTGAATACCTTTGACTAAATATTAGTTTTTACACTGCAGCTCTGAGTTTTGATATTGACTTGAAATCTGCACAATAAATGTTTTCAAAACGACATTACAGTCGATCTCATAATTTTTTATTTTCAAACAATTTCTGTCTGAAATTTTTTTTTATCCCCTATTTAGATTCATAAATACATTTGTAAAAAATATGCCAGTGGTTACTGTGCCTCTTTTGTGAACATTTGATAATTTTATATAGCAGCCCTACTGGATGCATTTCTCTTTTGATACAGATCTGTTTAATGTCACTTCAAAATAAAACAGTCATAGTGTGTTGTATATTTTTTTAATAGAAAAACTGAAAATGTATCGTCGTATATCGTTATCGTGATATAACATAGCCTATATCGTGATAGATTTTTTTCCATATCGCCCAGCACTACCAACATCACCTCTAACCCCTCTGTTCAGGTCCCTTGCTAGGTGGTGCTAAATTCATTTAAAGCCATTTCCTTTGAGCCCTTTAGAAGATGTAATTTGCTAGATTAAACCATGCTGACAAATTTTAGGCCCATTTCTAAACTGCCTTTCATCTAAATTTTGGGAGAAAAAGTGGTACACATGATCCGTGTACTTTTTGGCCATTCGTTTTTCCTTCTGAAGCAAGGAAACGGGAAACAGGGAACAAACCGATTTCCATTTTTTGTCTTGAGACAAATAACGAGAAACGTTTGTTTAAAAAAAAAAAAAAAAAAAAACGGGAAACGAGCCCTTATCTGATATTCTATTATGTGTTAAGTTAACACAAATCGGGAAATAAAATACAGCTGTAAATCGTTTTCCGCGAGCTCATTTCTCCTTGACCCGGAAGCCGTTCATCTTTTGCTGCGACATCTACTGCTGCTGCAGCGGTGGCTTGCTGCCCCCTATTGTCTATTTCGAGACCTCTGTTGGCGCCTAATCTTCGGGACTTCGAAACACACTTCCACACAATATTTATTATTGTCGGTGAGTAGATGGAGTCATACATTTTGTTTCGTGGTGGGAAACGTTTTACTCTGCAAGAAGATGATATGACCGTGGAAAAGATCTGCAGGATTTTTCAGGTGGGTTAACATGTTTATTTACTAATGTTTGTGGGGAGTAAATACTGAATGAACTTTAGCTAGTTTATTAGCTAGCGTAGGGCTCATATTGTTTATTATGTTCGGTTTGACGCTTTATTTTACCCACATATGAATCAAACACCATTCCTTTCATTTTTTTTCAAATTTAATTTCTCCTCAGATTTATTTCTGGTAAACAGAAATGACATTAGGAAAAAGGAGTTGTACTGTGCTATGACAACTCTAAATCACTAAATAGTTAAATGTACAATACATTTCAAATGCAATTTATGTTCCTTTCCATCCAATTATACAGGTCAGTGCTTGCAGTGTTTATGTTACAGATGACACAAACGCTGCCATTTTCCCAGTGGCTTCTGGGAATTTTCCTACAATGAATCTCACCAACCGTGGGCATTATGAGGTGCATGGAGATCAGGGGCCAAGCATGACTCCAACGACCCCCTGGGAACAGAGCACCTGTCCCCTTCTCATTATCATCGCCTTCAGTGTCTTCTGTAAATTCTGGAAGACCATTGGTAGGAGCCCCAAGACCAATAGGTTTTTTCAGACCATTACAAAGGTAAAGGTTGTTAACTTGATTATGCAATTGACGTTTGCAACTGAACTAGGCTAGCGACAGCGTGCAACCGTATGCCGTATAAATATATATGACAGTCTGCAACCATTGAATAGCAACATATAAGTGTTTGTTACTTAATTTCTATTTGGAATTCTTTTATTATGGATTTTCTAATATAATTTAATTTAAGGGACTACTTGGACCCTAGGACAAATCCAGTGTTGGTCTGTCTGTTTCTAGGTCAATTCATGTTGCAGAGGTTGTTCATTGAAAACTGACAGAGGCAGAGGCAACTGTTGAGGGCATCACTGCAAAATTGAGGGAGGCTTTGGAGAGTAAGGAGGGTATTACCCTGACTGATAGGTAATAGTCAGGGTAATGAAATCCTTGATTCAGAGGCCACAAAAAGTAAGTTGTTATATAAGGCATGACAGGTTCTCATTCTATTGAGCTTTTAAATGTAAAAAATAAGTTTAATATTTCTTTATGACTTTTCAGGCACCCAGTACTGTAAGCAGAATTCAAGGAAGGTCTTTGCCTTCCCTGAAAGTGATTTTCAGGAATTCCAGAATGGGTGACGGGCCAAAATTAGGTAATATATTATTTGATTTAGGTAGTGCAATACATGGTGTACTTTCAATATGCACAAACAGAAATGTAGATTTATTCCTTTTTTTTAATTTTGCTTCTTTTTTTTTGTACCCACAAGTTGAAGGGCCGACAACAGTCATCTGCGGGACATCACTGAAAAATACATGAACTTAAGAATGCTGCTGAGAGCCTCCATGGCATCTCAGACAGCATCACTCAGCTGTATGAGATGGTCAAGAGAAAAATGACAGAGGCCAGTACAGCCAGTAAAGGAAGCTTTCACCTGCCTGGTTTGCAAAGGTATGTAAGATATTACCATGTAACATGGGTACTTGTCAAATGCAAAATTAAACTTCCAGCTAACTTACACTATATAATGTTCATTGGACTGTTTATATGTTGTTTTAATAAATCAGGATTTTGTTTTCTTTTCTTTTTTTAAACCTTGCAGATATTATGGATGAGCCTACATTCAGTGCTGTGGCTCACTGATGGGGTGTGGAGCGTGTGTGAGGCAGTGGCTCCTAAATGCAGACCACTGCCTTAAGTGCAGAACCTCCGACTTTGACACCAACATCCACTCTGTAAAGGGAATGGATGCTGCCTTGGCATTCATTAAATCAATTTAGTAATGTGTAAAAACACATTAGGTTGACTGTTGTAACCATTTTGGGTTATGCCCTGTTGCTATTGTTAAGTCTGGGCCTCTTAATAGAGTCTCCTATAGGTTTTGCTCGAGTTGTGATGATTGTGCAAAGGCAGTGCATTATTAAAATCTAATTCTGACACACGCACTTTTTTTGTTGTTGCTAGAAGTTGTTTAAAATGTGTTGTTTTGTTTCCATGGACAAACCTTGTCTTGTATTGACAAAAAAAGTTAAGAAAAATAAGCACGTTTTTGAAGTAATTTTATTTGGATAACAATTTCTCATATACAAATTAATATTTCATTAAAATAGCATGTTGCAGATTTCCCCGCTTTGTTTTTTCATTTACTGCATAAACGGACGAGGCATTGTAAAGCATCCTTAAAGGGCTCAGGGTTGTCATTGGTGATGCAATCAAATAGAGCGGTGATGTCTCCAAAAGCCTCTGAAAATTGTCTTTCAATCTGTTGTCTGCGCTCATTAGTCATAAAAGGGTCTATTCCAAAACCTGAGACCCTAGTCAGGGAAGAATCTTTCTCTGCATCATACCAATCTGCTGCTGTAGCGGCACAAGGCAGCAGCAGGTTCTCAGCAATCTTGACTGGACAACCACCCGTGGCCAAAACATTGGGAATCCCTCTTCCTGCAATATTTTAAACAATTGGCACAAAAGACAAGTGTTGTATATTAGCAGTACATCATAGTCATGTTAGTGTACTATTGACAATTGTTTATATTTTTAACTTCAAATTGTGTTTAAACATCGATAAACCAATACAACAAGCATATAAATGCAATTACCTGGCACTCTGTGAGCATTCCAGGATTCAACACACCGGCTGATTCCAACACTGGCAACCTGGCATGCCAGAGCTGAGACACAGAACTTGACAACCCCATCCTGGAAATTGAGGACCTCATGATCTTGCAGATGTGTCAGTCAGGCCTTTATTTTGTAGTTAACTCTGTTATTTACCTAAAAAGTTATTTATACATGACAAGTACATTTTGCTGGTGCTCAATTTGATTACAATTAACATTTAGTTAAATTAAAACAGTTCATGGTAAATAAAAATGTATTCAGGCTGTTTTCAACATACGAACCTCTACCCAAATCCTCTCAATGCGATGGTTCTGAAAGGGTAAAAAACAGTTGCATCTTCTGATGAATAAGCCGCACCTTTGTATTAGCCGCAGGGTCGAATGCAAGTGAAAAAAGTAGCGTCTTATAGTCCTGAAATTACTGTACTTTTTTCCTTTTATAGCCCATAATAAATGTGCATAATTAATAAGTAATCTAGCACTGATAGATGTCTCGCAGTTTAAGATTTGGCATGTACCAAAAGGTTAGCAAACAAATCCTAGCTAACGTTAGTAACTTGTAGGGCTAGTAATTCTGTGGCTTACTTTATATGACTCGAGAGAGCCAACTTTCCCTTTGCGAAAAGCTGAATTTCCTTTTTGCATACTTTGCAGCAGGCTACATGTGGATTTAGTCCATATTTTATCCAAAGTTTGTATTTTTCATTTTCCCACCAATGTTCATTCGAACAAAACCCTCCCGGCATGATGGACCGATGCACCACTGTCCTTGTTGAATTGTGGTCAGGTGTAATTGACGTGACCTACTTCTGGGAGTGTGAGCGGGGTTACACCGGTGATCATTTAATAAATGGCTGCTTCAAAGAGTGAGTTGCATGCAGGCCGAACGCAAAATATGCTGTCGTGTTTTTTCCTCCGTCTACCGGCATTTCCAAGTCTTATGGCATGGCTACGCCAACAGGTTTTGGGCCCAGTAGTAGGTACGGGAAATAATTTGGAAGCCGATGGAACCGTTTATGTTTTGACAGAGATAAAAAGAATTATGAACCATGGGAGACAAAGTTCCTGACACATTTGCGTGGTGCTAGACCTCAAGACCACTATTTTGAGTGACGCTCCCGACGCAGACTCGGATGATGCTGAAGAAGGCACCAGTAAAAATGAGGAGGCGTACACAGTTCTAATTCAGTTGTTGGATGGTAAAGGAAGGCAGGTAAAGAAAAGCCGCACATAATTAGTTTGTACACAGAGCAGACATTCTTTCAAAAAGGCGTGAACGAAAGTGTCGCGGACTATGTTATCTGTGCAAAGACTGCTATCACAGCGTTGCGTAACGCAGGAGAGACATTGAGTGACCGCAATGGTTATAAAGGGCCTGCCTGACACATTTAAACCATTTTCTGTTTACGTTACACAGAGTGATGAAAAGTTAACTTTCGCCGAACCAAAATTGAGAAGCTATGAAAGCACGGAGACATTTGGTGAGAGGACAGTGTGATGAAGGTGAAAGGAAGAGACAATTGGGCGCGTCGGCCAGAGCGCAGAGAGCAAAGGTGCAGCCTCTGCAAGAACGCCACGCACAAGGACGCACAATGTGGGCGGAGGAAGCAGGATTTAGCGAAGCAAGCGGTGGACAAGGAGGACCACACGTTTGCATTCAAGGTGCACGATCCCGTGCGGTGAAAGGCCTCAGTGTCGACTCGGGAGCGACGAAGCACATCGTCCCCGACATCGAGAATTTCGAGGACTTTGATCCAAGCTTCAAGCCCCCAGAGCCATGTTCTTGAGTTGGCTGACGGTGTGTGGACCAGCGGGATTGCGCTGAAGAAAGGCACCGCCAAAGTGCGCCTAAGGAACAGCGAAGGCCGCGATGTTGACGTGAACCTGAAGGAGATGCTCTACGTTCCGTCATTCTCCCAGGACGTCTTTTCAGCCAGTCATCTTCATGGAGGGACGGAACCCACTCATCCACAAAAATGGTATGACTTTTGAAATAAACACAAAAGACAGACTTTATTATTTGAGTACCATTCAAAATGATATAGATGAGTGCAATGTGTGTTATGTCCAAACATGGCATGAAATATTGGGTCATTGTAATTGTGATGACGTGTTTAAGCTGGAAAGGTTAACAGAAGGCATGAAAATTAAAGGGAAAAGTCAGAAATGTGAAGTGTGCATCAAAGCTAAATTTGCACAGAGTAGAAATACAGACCCAGATGAAAAAGCTAAAAGTATATTAGAACTTGTTCATGCAGACCTGGCTGGACCTATAGAACCAGCAGCAAAAGATGGATTCAGATTTGCTCTGACATTTACAGATGATTATTCAGGAGCTATATTCACTTATTTTCTAAAAACTAAGAGTGACACAGTCAAAGCTACAGAAAGATTTATAGCAGATGTTGCCTCTTACGGGAAAATTAAATGCATAAGATCAGATAATGGAACGGAATTTACATCTTCTGTGTTTCAGTCACTGCTCAGTCAAAACGCTATCAAACATGAAACCTCAGCTCCTTACTCACCCCATCAGAATGGGACTGCAGAAAAACCATGGGGGACTCTGTTTGAATGGCACGATGTATGTTAATTGAGAGCGAACTACTAAAAGAGTTGTGGACATATGCAGTACAAGCTGCTGCTATAATCAGAAATCGATGCTTAAATAGACGTCTTCAACAAACCCCATATTTTGTGTTGACTGAGAAGAAACCTGACATGTCCAGAATGAGAGCATTTGGTACAGAATATTTTGCCTACAAATATGACAAGAAAAAGTTAGACACACACTGTGAGAAGGGAATATTTGTTGGCTACAATAAAAACAGTCCAGCATTTTAAATCTTTTGTCCAAACTAGGGATGCTCCGATCCGATATGTGGATTGGGTATCGGCCCAGATATTGGGGAAGAAAAATGGATCTGGTATCTTTCAAAATGGTCCCGATTCACACACCAATCCACAGAGGCTTATCTCCTGGGCGCACGCACGTTCATGTCTCCAATGACGAGGTGAACAGGGGAATAGTGAGGTAAATATTTCCCCTTTGTTAAGTTGGCACAGCCAATGTCTGTCAAAATTGCTTTGGGGGAACATCGGAAGCCATTTTGCAGGAAGGCGGCCCCACGTCACCAGCTAGCGGAAGCCGTTCGGCAGCGAGAAGCCGCCTCCTTGCCACCATCAGGGACCTTTGCGAGAGAGAGCAGGGGCTGGTTGGTCTCACCGCCGGCCAAGCGGGGACCTCCGCGAGAGAGAGCAGGGGCTGGTTGGTCTCACCGCCGGCCAAGCGGGGACCTCAGCGAGAGAGAGCGGGGGCTGGTTGGTCTCACCGCCGGCCACCTCCCGGCATAATGGACCGATGTAGCACTGTCCTTGTTGAATTGTGGCCAGGTGTTCTTAATTGACGTGACCTACTTCTGGGAGTGTGGGCGGGGTTACACACCGGTAATCATTCAATAAATGGCTGCCGCTCATTCAATGAGTGAGTTGCATGCAGGCCGAACGCAAAAACTGATGTGTCGTGTTTTTTTCTCTGTCTACCGGCATTTCCAAGTCTTATGGCATGGCTGCGCCAAAAGTCCTTTTGGTGGGGGCGACAATGTCACGGGATGCAAGACAAAAACTTAACAAAGGTGCGTGTAAAGCCAACAGATGAAGTCGCTTTCATTTTAAGGAAACTCATTTAATTTTTTTTCCATTTTATAATTACCCGATATTAAGTATTTCAGGAGTCTAATACTCGACTGAAAATGCTATAGAGTACTTGAGTATTCATTTTAAAATATATATTTGTATTATTTGATAAAAAATAAAAATTAAAATGAGTATTTTTAAATTCACACCAAAAATAACACATTTTCACTTTTCAACCTTTCAAAAAAAAAAATCTTCAATTACTTTATTTTTTCAAATTGTACATTTACATTATACGGGAGACAAATAAGGAATTGTATTTCTTCCCGTTAAAGGTTCAAATATACTGTGTCTGGTGCACAAAATATTTTCGCATGGTCCTCAAATTAGCACCAGAGGTGATTGTTTGGTGATCATTTTTGGTGCTCTTTTTTAATTTATTTTAATGAATAGAGTCAGCACCACCTGTGGTATTCATGCTAGCGATGTTTTTATATCCAGCACAGTGGAGGGAAGAGAGGAATTTGTCCTGATTTACGAGTCCTAAGAACGACTAATAGTGTTTTATTTTTTGCTCATAATGTCATCACAGTTTAAAAATAAAGAAAAAATGGACAGACATGTTTTCGTGTGAATCTTGATTAAGTAGTGAACAAATCTTGTTTGGAGATGTTATTTTGATGTGACTGATCATTTTTATCAGTTATTGTTTGTTTTTAATTAATCTTTCAGAACAAACTATATCAGAGCCACACAAGTGGCAATGCAATTTACTGCTTTATAAAAAAGAAGACATTAAATTCATATTTAGCTCATTTGACTTAGCCTACCAGACCTTAATTGGCAACCGTTTGAGTTCATCCACATGGCAGCTTCAGCTGTTTGAGCACAGTACTCTGAGCAGCAGTCTGGTGCCCAATCTTTTTTGAATAACGCAGCACTTTTACGTGGCGACATACTTTGACGGGCCATTGAAGCTGCGGTCGTCCCCACGTTTGGCGGCTCCGCCACAGAGCAAAGTCAAGCCGGCCACATAACGTTTGTTGATTCGCACCGCGGTGGATAATTCAAAATAAAAGCATCATAAGTAACACTTTATGGACATTGATGACTTGGGAGTCTTTTATCCTGAATTTAAACCGCGGAAGCAATCATAGTGGCTGCTAGCTTGAATTTGACTTTGAGAGGCTGCCCTGCCCGCAGATTGCTGAATAAACGAGTACTTGAGGCAGGAAAAAAGCCCTCACAGATTATTCTTTTTTTTACTCTATTTGCTCAGGACTCGTTTCACCCCTAATTGAGTCAGACTGCCGAGAAATATGATGGACACTTTCAAGCATTTACAAGCACTTCACCCAAAATTCAAGCACTTTTCAAACCTTGAAAACAACATTAAAATCCAAGCATTTTCAAGGTTTTAAAGCACCCGTACGAACCCTGTGTTCTCATTGTACTTGCTGCTCTTGAGCTCTATCTTAAGAAAACATGGGATTTATTTTCACTACTATGCGGATGACAATCAGATCTACGTCCCGCTTAATAAAAAGGACGCTTTCTCATTGAGGCCACTTTTGTCCGGGTTGGAGAAAATCAAAGCCTGGACGGCTTTACATTTCTTGAACTTCAACGAGAAGAAAAATAAGTTATGGTCTTTGGTCCCAATGGCCCTTTTTATCCTGCTGACATGGGTCCTTTGGCGCACCACCTTAAGCCAACAGTCTCAAACTTGGGTGTTAAGATGGACAGTGATTTTAAACTGGACCGGCAATTGGTGCTGTTGTCAAATCCATATTTTATCATTTTAGGCAGCAGACTAAGGTAAAGACTCTCTTATCTCAGCAGCACTTAGAAACGGTAATCCATGCCTTCGCTACATCTCAGATGGATTATTGTAATGCACTGTATCTTGGAATCAGCCAGTCCTCCCTCAAGCGTCTCCAGCTTGTTCAAAATGCTGCTGCTCGTCTCCTAACTGGTGCCCGAAAGAGGGAGCATATAACCCTTATCGTGCAATTTAGAGTCTATTTTAAGATTATTTTACTTGTTTTTAAATCTCTAAATGGTCTTGCCCCACTTTACCTCCCTGAGTTCTTGCACCCCTATGTACCTGCCCGGTGCCTCAGGTTAGCAGACCAGACACAACTGGAGGTACAGAGGACAAAGCGGAAGCTTAGAGAGGATCGAGCCTTTGCAGTTGCCAGTCCCTCCCTTTGGAAAGACTTTCCGCAAAATATTAGGCAATCCCCCTCTCTATCTACTTTTAAAACACGTCTAAAAATCTATCTATCTTCTTTGGCTTTTGGCTCACCATGAGACTTAGCATTAACTCAGTGCTTTGCGGTGTCTCTGTATTGTGTTATGAATTTGATGTCTATTTGATTTATTTATTTTACTTTATACATCCTGTTATTAATTTACTAATGTAAACTTTATTTACTTGTAATGTTTGCTTTGTTGTTCTTGTTTTACTTATCTTTACTGCATGATTGATTTATGTTCCAGCACTTTGTAGACAGCAATGTTAGTTTTAAAGTGCTTTATAAATAAAGTTGAGTTGAATTGAGTAAACATTTTGTTGGGGGGGCATGCAAGCTCCTATAGATTATAATCCTTCCTTTGCCAGCCACCGCCGTCCTGAAGAGGTAAGCGATTGTTTCTTTTTATTTGTTTGGCACCACCCCGACTGCCGGACGACAATAATGAATGACGTGGGAAAATGCAAAAATGGCTGTGCCACCTGATTTTTTTACTTTATTTTTTTGCCATTTGTGCAGCTGTGACATGTATGGAAATTTATCTGTAGGGCCTTTTCTGAATTAAGAAAACAGGTTTATATATAATGAACAATACTGAGCTCTCTCAGGATAAAAAAACGAAGAAAAAAAAACGGTTTATAAGTGGGAAGGATATAATAATTGAAAGAATTGCGGTATAGCGAGTTGTTTGTTGTGCCCAAGAATTTCCGAGTAGAATTGTGATCGCAATAACTATTTTGTGGTGATTTATATGGTGCGGTACCCCATTGAAAAGATAGGAAGGAAGGCTAAATCAAAAATAAAATGTTAAATTTATGTCTTTCACGTTTGCAGTCATGTCACACACCGGCTTTCATTAACTAAACAGTCCTTCGAGAAATGCTGTCGGTACACATCCTTCAAAAATAAAATTGATCTTTTGTCTTCTCAAAGACTGACGACGGAAGTGGAAAAGCACTGGGATGTTCATTTGTGCACTGTGCTGCCAGAAACAAAGCAACCCTTCTTCCCGATCTTTGTTTCCCCATTTGTTTTCTATGAAGCTTATTGGAGCAGGAAAAAAAAAAGCAGCAGCCAACTCTAATTTCTGAGGGTGTGACAAACCTTTACCAGAGGCGGTGCAACTAACCCGAGGGGGCGGGGTCAAGTGCACTTTCGAGTCTTGTTGACGTCACCAAGTCAGGGAAGTTTAATCTGCCCGTTTAAAGCATACATTTTAGAAAGGACGGGATAGTAGTGTTGTCACGATACCAACATTTTTACTTCGATACTATACCTGCATAAAATATCACTGAAAGCATACCTCGACAAAAAATCTAAAATATCAGCAAAAGCAGCAAAATTAAAACTGACAAAATAACTTAAAATAATTTTTATTTTGTATTAATTCAAAATAGTAGGATCTATACATATTCATTTATGTAAATACTGTATATATTGTTGAGGGTCTTCTGCCCAGATTTAATTATAACTGTTTTGATTTAGTTATAACTGTTTAGATTTAGTCATAACTGTTTTAATTTCCTCAGTAAAGCTTGGTGAGTGTTTGGATAATGTCTCCAGGTGACGGAATGTCTGAAGAGCTTCCTCTATTCCCACACCAATGAGCCATTTGTCTGGGGTTGAAGCAAATGTGTTAAAATGATTTCTTTGTAAGTCTTATCTTATGCTAGGTGACGTCAGGTCTGAGACCTACTATATTTCCACATCAAAAGGCCATCTGTCAATGTGTATTGAATGCTGTAAAAGTCTGTCTTGGCTGGGGGCAGGGGTGGGGAGAAAGGGGAGGGGGAGGGGTTTGGTGGTACCGCCCTTCTTGCTAGTATAAGAATATTGCAATTGTCAGCAATCTACACACTTGTGATGAGAAGCAGCCATTTGTCTGTCATTCATGAGTGTCCGGAATATTCTGTAAAATAAATCCTTCGAAAGACCAGTTCACCGATCTCCAGTCTGCATTCGGATAACCAACACTCTCACTACCCGAAAGAAAACGAACACGCGGAAGGCAAAGAGGCAATTCCAACAATATTTATATGTATATACTCTATGTGCTTTCACATTGCATGCCATATTCTTGAAGTACTGTATTTGAGTGATTTTGATGTCATCCTTTTTAAATATTGGTAATCAAAGTAACGTTGCTTGAGTGTGCGTCAATGTCTCTGCTCTTCTCCATTACGCTCTCAATTAGTTAAATGCGTAATCAAATACTACAAACTGGGAACAAAATAATTCACACTCGACTTATTTTTTTAAGGGAAGTGTCAAAAAATGCGTCACAACCTGTCGCTCTGTCAGTCATCTGGGTGTATTCTATGCATACCTATGATTTCCTACTGTGTGCCTGTTCATTGAATGCACATTGAGTCCACTGCAGGAGTGAATCGAGTGATTGTTGCTTTTTCTTCTGCTTCTCCGCAATTTTTTTTTGCTCTTTTTACAAAACGCCATGTCGGTTGGCCCGCCGTGGATGTAAGAAAAAAATTCATATGACACTTTGCGTGTCATACTTCTCATGGAGGAGTGGACGGCCAGCGAGCGCTACACTTAATTAGAGTGTCATGTTTCTCAATGAGGAGTGGACGGCCAGCTAGCGCTTCACTTAATTAGCGCGTCATGTTTCTCAATGAGGAGTGGACGGCCAGCGAGCGCTACACTTAATTAGCGCGTCATGTTTCTCAACGAGGAGTGCACGGCCAACGAGCGCTTTAATGTTCAATACGTGACGCCTCAATTAGCTCGTTATACTTCTCAATGAGAAGTGCACGGCTTGCACACAAGCTGAAAGAGGCGTGCCGCTTAAGGCGTTTTCCGCATATCGGTAGACAGGCGGCCATGCGTGTATGTGTACCCTGAGTTGGCGGGCTGTCTCGTGATTATTTTATTTTTTTAAGTACCGGTGCTAAAAATGATAATAATAATGCTACCGAGCCATTTTTTTACGCCAAAACATCGAGGTACAGTACTGGAACCGGTATCCCGTGCAACACTCCGGGAAAGCTAAAGAAGTCGTGGACGGATTTTTTCATACCTGGTTGGATTGTAGACAGGCAGAGAATGCATATTATTGATAGAAAACTCCACGTGCATTTTCATCCTATGAGACCTTTAAGGTTTTATTTTTATTTTATTTCATTTATTTTTTTAACGGCTTGTAACACATCTTGGGACACCCAAATCTTGGTAGGAGACTGCTTGATTCACACATCAGCCAGAAGACCTCAATGAAGGGACAAGCAGCATTTTACTATTGTTTCCTGGCTTGCTTTGTCGTCCTGTTGTTTTCAAACACATTTTGAACACACAATGAGGAGAAACTGGACCTGGAGAGAGAAATTGACGCGCACAAACTGGGATGGACCAAGCAAGGCAAGCGTAATTTGCAACACACATTTGAATGATTCTGACTTGGAAGATGAAGTGTTTTGTTCGGAGTTTGGATGGAACTCGAGACTGACAAGTAGGATTGCCACAAGCGATTATTTTGCTAGTCGACTTATCACCAACAGTAGTCGCGATTAGTCAACTAATCTGAACATATTGTCGCTGTCCTGTGAAAAACACTTATGTACATTTAAAAAAAAACATTTTTGGGATGTCTGCATTCAGTTTCATCCTATAAGCGTAAAAATGGCCGCGTTTTTCACTGGACAGCGACGATATGTAAATAGCAGCATATTGCACCAACAAGTGGCTGCTCTTTTTAAAACCATCATTAGATTACATGTTGAATTCTCTAAAAGTATGTACAAAAATTATAATGAAGACAATTAAGATTATAGTACATTGTAGACCTGGGCAATAAATCGATTTTTTGAATTAATTCGAGTGTTTTGTTGTGGACGATTAAAAAAATTATAACATCGAGTTTTTTCCCCCCTTTTGTAGCGCTGCGCCTGTGGCTTTTGCCCCCCATTTGGCTTCCGTAGCTTTAGTTCTACTAGTCGTGTCTTCACACACCATACGGAAGGAACTCAACAACAGCAAACAAACTCCCGCTAA
The DNA here is from genome assembly GCF_054856555.1 of Leptonotus elevatus. Lineage (NCBI taxonomy): Eukaryota > Metazoa > Chordata > Actinopteri > Syngnathiformes > Syngnathidae > Leptonotus > Leptonotus elevatus. The sequence goes on along the minus strand of NC_141241.1, from coordinate 30,023,723 downwards.
AAAAAACAAACAAACAGTGTACCATATTACCGTGGAGGAGTCATTAACACAAGGAAGCACATATGACAAGAAAGGGGCACAATAAGAGCGATCACCAAAGCAAACACGTTGCACCTTGCTAATAAGACTTGATTTCACCAACGGGAGAAGCCAGGTATGTGCAACTCATGCTACATAGCCGCAAGTATATTGCTCAGGTTGTCCCACGCCATTTGTTTAGGCAGTGATTATTTTGCTGTGACTGGCAACTCAAATGCTAGCGATAGTTTTGCTATTAAGGGCTCTAATATTGGTCAATCATCGGAGTGAGGAATCTTTAGCCTGCTGTAATTGGATATTTTATCATGATTGCTTATAGACATTTACAATCGTATGTGAATAGCACAAATGTGCACGTTTAGGTCGCTGCGTGGTCGCAACATGTATGCTATCTCGCCAAACGGACTCGCCTTGCAAGCACTTACCGGTTTGAAAGACAAGCTTACTTTCACTCGCCGTGTCTGTGACGCTTATCAGCCTCTGCGTCGTCTGCAACATAAAATCCTTATGAAATGTAGTATAGTATAGCTGGTAATGCTTATAACAGCCTATTTTCAGTGACAAAACTAATTGAAAAGTGAAAGGAGATCTATAGGATGGGGTGAACTTGGTGAAGCGGACTAATCACAGTAAAATAGTCGATTTACGGCAGGCCAAGACTTTCTTACACCGGGGACTGGCCAATCAAATAACGCTAAAAGGAAATTTGCCAGTCATGGCAAAACAGCCACCTTAATTTACATAACAGTACTTGTACTTGTAAAATCAGCAGACAGTTGGAGGGGATGACAAGCTCAGACCTCGGTTCCTACATTAAAGCCAAAATGTGATGTTTATTTGTGTCATATTGAGGGACACATGTAGCACTGTTTAGCTTTTAAAACAAAGTTGACAAAAAAGTTTTACTTTTCTACTTTATCAACACATAGATTTACATTTCCAGAAGTATTTGATTCACATTGATGGTTACTTTTTGTCATGTTTGGGTTCTGTTTTCCTTGTGTGTTCTCCCTTGGTCTTGTTAAGTGTGTAATCCTGCCCTTCCTCGTGTGAACCAATCAGTGCCCTCAGCCACTTGTGTCTTGCCCCAGGTGTGTCTTGTTGTGTCATTAGCGTCTGTGTATTTAGTCTCCTGTCTCCCCTCTGTCTGTGTTGGTTCATTGTCTTTTCCTCATGTCATGCTGCCCGTTTTTGCCTTGTTGTCCTCCCCATGTTTTGTTTTACCTTGTAATTTGGAGTTCGCTTTTGGTTTTGAATAATTAAATTAATTTTTGTCCATCACCTCTGCCTCCTTGCCCTGCTTCCCTGCGTCTGGGTCCTCCACCAAACTTTACCCTCCTGACACTTTTGTTAACTGATAAAATAAGATCAAAACGTTTTAAGTTCTTGGTTTATGTAAAACAAATTATAATAAAAAATAATAATAATTATAATAATAATAATAATAAAATAAAATAATAATAATAATAGTAATATAAAATTGGGGAAAAAATCGTTAAATCGAAATTTTTGTTAAAAAAAAAAATCTGCAAATATGTGGAGTTCTGATGATTGTTTAGGTGAGTTAATTAAAAAAATAATAACTTAAAAAAACGTGTTATAACATTTAATTTCATAATTGAATGTAGTTCTTAAGGGCTATAAGGGATCTCTGTAAGAACACAGATTTGTCCATTGTAGTTTTTGTATGCATGTATAGGTCACATAGTATTAATTCCATTCAATAAGGAGGTAGTAAAGTTAAACAACTTAAAGTTATGAAAATGTACTTCAAATTTTTGATATATTGATGGCATTAAGTGCTATACTGAGGAATGGCATTTGAGTAATTGTTTTGGTTCTTATTGTGTTAACAAGTGGTATAGAAAATGTACTGCTGGGTCTGAGTGGTAATCAATGATGAGTGATATTTGAAACAAAGTAGATGAGTGATTTAACGTTAAGCAATAAGGACATTTTCATGCGTAATATTATGCTACTTCACTACATTAGGTAGATGTGGGAGCTCCAGTAGTTAGTTATATGTTTGAATGTGAGTCATTAATGAGAATGTTAAAAAAAGGGATAGATAGGCAGATAAGTTGAAGATGAAGAAGAAGAAAGAAGGAAGAAAGTTCAGCAGAAGGTGTGTGCACAAGGTGCCATAAATACTTAAGTTAATAGTCCCTCTCTCAGGGGGGTACGAGGTGAAATGAGACAAAATTATAAAATAAATGCATAAGAAGAAACAGTATGTTGAAATTTGAATATTAGAGTTAAGTAAAAGAAAAGTGCATTCAGAGTGTGATTCAATAAAGTGTTTAGAACACTGTTGTTGTTGATGATAAACAGATAAGAAGTGTAATATGAGAGGCCTCTGTTTCTCCCTTATCAGTCGACCCTGAGTGAGTGACTCCACGCCTTCACTTTCTGTGGACAATAATTCAGCTAACCTACACTTTCTTTTTGACTACACTCCCAAATTGCAAAGTTAACTGAAGGCCTTGTTCCGTCTTCAATTCCACTTATCCGGGGGTCGGGTCGCGGGGGCAGCAGCTTTAGCAGGGAAGCCCAGACTTCCCTCTCCCCAGCCACTTCAGCCAGCTCCTCCGATGGGATCCCAAGGCGTTCCCAAGCCAGCCGTGAGACGTAGTCTCTCCAGCGTGTCCTGGGTCGTCCCCGGGGCCTCCTGCCGGTAGGACATGCCCGGAACACCTCCCCAGGGAGGCGCCCAGGAGGCATCCGAACCAGATGCCCGAGCCACCTCAACTGGTTCCTCTCAACGTGGAGGAGTAGCGGCTCGACGCTGAGTCCCTCCCGAATGACCGAGCTTCTCACCCTATCTCTCTGCGGAGGAAACTCATTTCGGCCGCTTGTATCCGGGATCTTGTTCTTTCGGTCATGACCCACAGCTTGTGACCATAAGTGAGGGCAGGAACGTAGATCGACCGGTAAATCGAGAGCTTTGCCTTTCGGCTCAGCTCCTTCTTCACCACAACGGACCGATACAGCGTCCGCATCACTGCAGACGCTGCACCGATCCGTCTGTCGATCTCCCGCTCTAACCTACCCTCACTCGTGAACAAGACCCCAAGATACTTAAACTCCTCCACTTGGGGCAGGACCTCATCCCCGACCCGCAGAGGGCACTCCACCCTTTTCCGACTGAGGACCATCGAACGGAACGGAACGGAACTGAAGGCCTTGTGCAAATGAAAAATATCACTTTAATGATAGAGGTTTCTATGTGGAATTGCAATGACTTCATGACTTTCTAACAAAATAAGACAATTACGTACTCAAAATGACTATGGACTATTTACTATGACTTTGACAGGTAGTGATTTTAAACCTTTATTGACTAAATATAAAAATACTTACTAGATATTATTGTGGTGTTTGCATTTACAAACAAACTTGACAGTGACAAGTGCAAGTAAGAGAGCCCAACAATGTTGTATTGAATGTAGCCCTAGGTTTTTTATAAAAGATTGGTTACATTAAAAAATATTTTCCTAAGAGAATTATGTTTCAGCTCCTGCTGTTGATGAGTGAACTGATCCTCCCCAGCAGGACCTGATAAGTAGTGATGGGAAAATGAAGCTTCATGAAGCACTTGTAATATTTTTTGACTCCTCTAGATGCCACTCTTGGTTGAAAGATGCAGTGGAAATGTAATCAATTTCCTTTGCACTAGCTTTTATATTAAAACCAAGAGCACCAGTCAAAAAATATCACAAGTGCTTCATGAAGCTTCATTTTCCCATCACTACTGATAAGTACTGGCATTGAAGAGAAAAATATTATTAAAAGGTTTAAGACGTAAGCATATACTATAAGTTGTAACAGTTATGGTAGAAGGAAACAGTAAGTACTAAGATAGGAAGAGTCGGCGTTAGAGGCAATAAGGAATAGAGATGACAGTACTTTTGTTTTTCTTTAAAACTGAATAGGAAGAGCTGCTTAACCTGCTTCCTTATGAATTCTGAATATTAAGTAATTCTGATGTTGGTTTAATGACGGCATGTAAGTAAGTGGAAATCAGAGCGAAGAAGTGAATATTATCTATGCTAAAGACTATTTATTGAAGTAAGATGCTGAAAGAGATACATTTGACTAGTGATTAAGGACTTGCTAAAGGCAGGAGTGCTGAATGAAAGTACTACAATTACTAACTAGACACACATTATTAGATAATTGGGATTCTGAAGCAAGATGTTCTTGATGAAAATTTAAGTAATAACAATATAACACTATAACAGTAGTGTACACCCAAATTGTATATTCTGGTTTAAATTTACACTGAAAAGAAAATATACAAACATACATACAAATATGATTTTTGTATCAGCAAAACAACTGGACATTATTATTATGGCAAAAGCATGGTGGGAACATATCATGTCTTTATATGGCATATTAGTTATTTGGAGTAACGAATGAAAGTCACATTAGAAAAAATAAATACATGACCGAGGTATGAAGATTATGGTTAGATAGTTTGGATTTAGTTAAAATTTATATGACAATTATAAAAGGCATGGCAGTTTAGCCCGCTTGGAACGTTGTGTGATAGACTATTTAATGTACCTATTGTAAATAACCTGTTAAGATGAGCAGATGAAATACATTGATTTAAGTGACTATATGAGGAGATTGTTAAATGACAAGGAAGTGAAAATGTTTAATCAAATGCCAGATGACTCTCTGCCTCTGCAGGAAGGCCAACCTCCCACCAAGGGTAGTGACTGTGTTTTGATCAAAAGGTCCAGCTCAAGGTGGGAAGGTCCTTGTAAGTGTTGTTGATGACCCCGAAGGCTGTGAAGATTGCTGAACGACCCTCCTGGATTCACCTATCGCACGGCACAACAGGTACCTTTAACTAACAGCTTGTCCGGTTGCGGAGCGAAGCCTGACCGAATCAAGGTCAGAGAGGGGAAAGACAAGAAGCTTGTCTAGCTGTGGATCTGACCAAGTCAGTCAGTGAGGAAAATGGGAGCACGCTCCCCCACAAGGTTCTCCACCGCTGTGAAGTCCAGGGCCTGTTAATTGTGCAGGAAGTGTTGGAAGGGCCAAAACGAGGAGACAAGTTCCTTTCCTGAATTGAACGGGAAAGGTAAGATGCGATCGGACTTATTCAGGGCTGTCTTTTGTTTATTTTTTTTTGTTTTTGGGGCCATCTTGAGGGGGAAGAGAGACAGCTGGCTGAATTACTAACACTGAACAATACGTATAGAAACAATGGGAACATTGCACACACTGGATTACGAACATTGGACAATACAAACACATTAGAGCAAAAACATTTTATAATGCTCACTGGAGCACGAACACTGGATATTACATACACACTCGATGGATCAAGTACAGGAAAATAACACATGGTGCTGATTGACAGATATAGAGGTGAAGTGCTGGTAACCTCTCCCTCTCGAAAAGACAAGAAAAAAAGTTTCAGATGATTTCTACCTGCAACTTAACGAGGACATCGGGACTTGAAAGGAACGTGCACATTGATTGCATTTTATGGACAACACTTTGGATTATATTGTTGTATAATGATTATTCCATTATTATGTTTTCTGATGAAAAGATAATGTTAGGTCATGCTCTATGTGGTATTGATATTATTGACAGAAAAATATAATGAGGATTTGGATGACACCAATGTTTTAAGTGAAAGGAACAAAATTAGTACACAAGTTATGATTTTTATCAAGAAATTAATTTGAAGTTTGACAATATGATGTTTAAATGTGCAATTAATTTTATAATTAAGGGGGAATATTGGAAGAAAAATGTATAAGTTATCACATGAATAAGCACTTTACTATTTGCTGCAATTGAAATCCTACACCCACACACACACACACCAGATGCATGTTTTTTATCAATGTGAGTTTAGTACCGTCTTTTGTTCCACTTTCTAAACTTGTGAATAAATGTGCAGAGCAAGGAGGTGGAGGCAGGAAGTCCTTTGGTGCTGAGGGCATCCACTTCCTCCTTTCTGCAGAAGGATAAACTTGGATGTGGTCCTTGATTCCTGTCTCACGGAGTTCCATCATTTGAGGAAGATTTAAATGTAACCCTGACAGCGGGGGAAGATGCCGGTACGACCTGGTAGACCTAAACGTATTGTGAGGGTCTGCTTTCCCCCTGTCAGAAAGAGTTTCAACACCCACCTCCGGCAGACCTTCTCCGTTTCCCAGGGGAGGCAGGGGACATTGAGTCAGAGTGGACCATGTTCCACGGGGCAAAAACTCTGACTTAAGGAGTTTGACGAGGTCATGGAAAACAACTTTCGGACAGCTTGGAGGATATTCTGGTCCACCATCTGGTGTCTCAGGAGAGGAAAGTAGTACACCATTAAAACTGTGTATAGTGGAGATGGGGTGCTGCTGAACTTGACTCAAGATGTCGTCAGTCGGTGGGGGAGAATACTTAATTACTTAATTATACTTAATTCATGCGTTTGTTACATCTCGCCTCGACTACTGTAATGTATTACTCTCTGATCTTCCCATGACCAGTCTTAAAAGTCTGCAGTTAGTACAAAATACTGCAACTAGACTTTTGACACGGACGAGAAAGTTCGATTATATTAGCCCAATACTAGCCAACTTGCATTGGCTTCCGGTTGACTTGATATGTGATTTTAAGGTTTTGTTACTTGCATATAAAATATTACACGGCTTAGTGCCTTCCTATCTCGTCGATTTAATAGTACCGTATGTTCCAACACGAAACCTTCGTTCGCAACACGCTGGTCTTTTGGTGATTCGAAGAGCCAAAAAGAAGTCCACGGGTTCTAGAGTGTTTTCGATACGGGCTCCAGTGCTCTGGAATGCCTTACCTTCGGAGGTCAGAGACACTACCGCTGTAGAAACTTTTAAATTGCGTAATTTCTATACTCTTCCATTTGGTTGAATGTGTACCTGGCGACTGTCGCTGCTTTCTTTCCTTTCCTTCTCCACGGCTTGGAGGGAGTTAGGTGTTAATGACCGATTTGGATGCTGTATTATGGGTTCTGTGCTGGTTGACCGGGATGCGATCCGGGGAGGACCATCACCTTTAAGTTGCTGCCATGGAGATAGCTGCTTCGACCAACCGGGCTGGATTTGGATGAGGACCCACTTCCCTGACGTCTTCTTGCTGTGCTTCAATTTCTTCAATGGACTTTCGCACTACTCTAGTTAATACTGTTTAGTATCACAAACTATGTAAAGTTTTGCCTATTCGGCATTCATTTCAGCCTGATCATCCTGGAAGGGGGATTACCACGTTTGCGGTCCCTTCTCAAGGTTTCTCATTTTTTGCCTGTTTAAAAAAAACAACCATTTTTTTCTTGCCCTCTTGTGGTTCGATTAGGGGATGTCGTTGATATTTGTCAACTGCGAGCATGTGAAGTCCTTTGGGACTCTTGCGTGATTAAGGGCTATATAAATAAACTTGACTTGAATACTTCGAAGACCTCTTCAATTCCACCGACACGCCTTCCTTTGAGGAGGCAGAGTCTGGGGGTTCTGAGGTGGGCTCTCCTATCTCTGGGGTCAAAGTAACTGACGTGTATACAGGGTTCGTACAGCTTTTCCATGGCCAAATTCAAGCACTTTTTAAGGACTTAACAAGATCAATTTTTCTGTTTTTCCAGTACCCTTTGGCTGGCTGTCTTTTCTGTGCCTGCCTGTCCCCCACCTCTAGCGTGTGCGGCACTCAATAACATTCATGTAAAACTGAAAACTTGCCTACTAGCTTTGTTTCTTTGGCATGTCAGCTCTTGCTAATACATTTAATGAGAATACGGTATGCTAGTGGACCGAATCGAACATGCCGTATCGAAACGTATGAACACACACGTATATTACGCCCTTAGTGTTTACCTTACATCATATGCGCTAACAAGCTGCACTTAGATTTTTAGTTGAGTGAAGAGTGAGCATTATAATTTATCATTGACAAATGCTCGCTTTTTTCCTTTCATAGTCCATAATAACTGTGCGTAAATACTATGTAAACTAGCGCTGATAGAGACCTCACAGTTTAGATCTGGCATGTACCAAAAGATTAGCAAGCAAATCCTGGCTAACGTTAGTTAACTTGTAGGGCTAGTATTTCTGTGGCTTACTTTATATGACTCGAGAGAGATGTCTTTCAGATTGCGAAAAGCTGAATTTCCTTTTTGCATACTTTGCAGCAGGGTACACGTGGATTTGGTCCATGTTTTATCCAAAGTTTGTATTTTTTATTTTCTCACCAGTGTTCATTAATACGAAAACATCCCGGCATGATGGACCGATGCACCACTGTTCTCTTGGGGGCAACAATGTCAAGGCACGTGCAAAGCCAACAGATCAAGTTGCTTTCATTTTTAAGGAAACTTATTTTATTATTTTTCCATTTTATAATCAGCCTATGTTGAGTATTTCAGTATTTGAATACTCGACTGAAAATGCAATAGAGTACTTGAGTATTCATTTTAAAATATATTTTATAAACTATACCAGGGCCACACAAGTGGCAATGCAATTTACTCTTCTTTTTTTAAATTAAGCTCTAAAAAAAAGAAGACATTAAATTCATATTTAGCACATTTTAGTTAGCCTACCATGTTGGTGTGGACCTTAATTGGAAACTGTTTGTTTATCCACATGGTAGCTTCAGCTGTTTGAGCACAGTACTCTGAGCAGCGGTCCGGTGCCCAATCTTTTTTGCACAACACAGCACTTTCACATGGCGACATACTTCGACGGGCCATCGAAGCCGCGGTCGTCTCTGTGTCGTCTCCACGTTCGACGGCTCGGCCACAACGGCCACCGCTGGAGTCTAGCAAGCTACCGTTTCCATGAGAGCAAACAAAGTCAAGCCGGCCAGATAACATTTGTTCATTCGCATTGTGGTGGAAAATTCAAAATAAAAGTATCATAAGTAACACTTTATAGACATCGATGACTTGGGAGTCTTTTATTCTGAAATTTACCCGAGAAAGCAATCTTAGCAGCTGCTAGTTTTAATATGACTTTGAGAGGCTGCCCTGCTTGTAGATTGCTGAATAAACGAGTACTTGAGGCAGGAAAAAGCCCTTACAGATTTTTTTGTACTCTTATTTACTCCTATACCCCTAATTGAGTCAGACTGACGAGAAATATGATGAACACTTTCAAGCATTTACAAGCTCTTCACCAAAAATTCAAGTAAACCTTGAAAACACAACATTAATAGTCAAGCATTTTCAAGGTTTTTAAGCACCCGTATGAACCCTGTGAATATTACGGATATTTTAAAGAGCCGCTAGCTCTAGTGACGACCGTGACGTAATGAGTCACTGCTCATTAAATTTACAAGGCTGGGTCCTCTGAAGGCTGAATTTGTCAACTGCATGATGCCATTCCCGGCACAACTCAACAGCACACACGGACTGCCATATAAATGGACTGTCAATGCGCTACCAACAAGCAGCACTCACAGTCCATTCATATGCAAGTCTGTGCCTGCGGAAAGCCGGGAGCGACGTCATGCAGCTGACAAATTCTTACTTCGGAGGACCCAGCATTGTGAAATTGGACACAGGGAAAGTGTTAGCGGAAAGTCATCTCCGATTGGTATGGTGTGTGCACGAGCGGGAGGAGAACATGTGGAAGAGAAGGCATGTGAGGAGTGTGTGTGTCTAGCAGGTACGCATGATTAAACTTTTTATTCTGGGACCGAAGTGTCACAGAAATAGTTTGCTGCTGAAATGCGAATAAAGCCCCAGTTGAAGAAACAATATGACGTCCGATTCATTCGTCTGTATTTCACATGACCGAGACGATAGAGTGTGGTAACAGCACAGCGACCCACATCAAGTCAAACTGACATTGACAACATTCGAAAAAGTTAACAAAAGTGAAGCTTCATCTACCGATTAGTCCAATAATGTGCAGAAAAGCACAGTGTCTGTGTGGTAACAACAACTTGATTTATCATAGAATAACAAAATGGCACTGTGTGGTTACTGTATGTTTGTGGTTATTCTCATTCATCCAGCTCATTCTCATTACGGTAGCAATATTTTGTGAAAATGTGTGTAGCTAATGGTGAGAGATCTTTTTAATCACTGCTTTTTTTTTTGGTCCTTGGCTTAACATTAAAATGGGTAGTTAAAAGGTTTGGTGACTGCTGCCTTTGTTTAAAAAATAGTGTATGTATGTACAATATATGCATTGTTCGAATGCCCCTACTAAGTAGATGTTTTTTTTTTAAATTGATTTATTCTTTGAAGTATTAATATTTGCACAATTACATTGTCTTGAAAGGTTAGTATAGTCATTGTCATTAATGCAATTCTTCTAATAATTTCGCACAATATTATATATATATATATATATATATATATATATATATATATATACACACACACACGGCAAGAATATACTGCGGTAACAGGGTCCCGCGATAAATGGTTAAAGCCCCAGTGTGTAGCCGCTGGCAGCATCTATCGGTCAAAGAATAGAATGCACCGTTTTTAAGCACACAAACTACCAAAACCAGAGAGACCATACTTCGCCAGCCGACCATCAAATTCACCAGCGCAGGAGCAACATGTCATCACAAACAACTTCTAGTATTCTATCAAGTGACGAAATGCATTGTACTTGTTAGACATACTGTACAGATCCCTAAATTTGTGATCGAATTATTTAATTTTAGACTTGTTTATTAATATTTTTTGTGACATTGTAAGAAAATACTGTATTTACGCTAATGCTAATGGCCATATATCTCCACATATGTTGCATATATGTGCAACTAAACCATGCAAAAGCAAACACACGAGTTATTGTCATGTTTTATAGACATTTGGACAGAGGACGACGTGTTTCAGGTCTACAGCAACGACCACATATTCCTGCTGAGGATGAGGAGAGGGTAGAGGCACTGATGAGTCAAATAATTGAAATAACAGAGGTTGATAGCGTAAAACTAATTATGTCAGCACGGCAAAAAAATAAATAATAATCCATTCTATCGAGCATCAATGTGAATGGTTCAAAATACACCTTTGCTTGGAAAATCTGGTATTTAGATTACATCGTTGGCTGATATGTTTAGTATATACAAAATAGTCAAGTTAGCTAGGCTACACATCAGCAACTTTCCTGACTTGTAAATACCAAACGTTTTTTTTCCCAGTCTATTGTTGATAACAACCACTCCGAAAAAGTGCTACTTACAAAAACATTTGAAAGCTTTTACTCAGATGTTGATTTGTCACCATGTTGAACAATTTGGTTTCCTAAATTTCACCTAATGAATATCACTAAGCAACTGTACTAAGTTTTGATTGAAGATACAACAGCTTGTGTGTTTATATTTTAATGTGCAGAATTCTACATGGCTTGCTCATGTAATGTGTACTTCATTGGCTCAAATGACTTTCAGTTAATTGTTTGCTACCTCATCAGAAACACAATTTTGTTACCTTTTTGCAGAGACTCGTAGAAGAAATGTCCCTGGAGGAACATAAAGATCTCCTAGTCCAGCTGATAGACACACAGACAGCCAGTACTACTTTTTGACACCTTATGTTGGGAATGTTACTTTAAGAAAGTAATTAGTTATAGTTACTCTTTACTTCATTAAAAAAGTAACTGAATTAGTAATCAAATTACTTCATAATAAAAGTAACTCGTCACCAGGCAAAGTAACTATTTTCACTACTTAAAAAAAAAAGTTATATATATATATATCACACAAATGCCTCACTCCATAATATGACAAATCATACAATAACAATAATTATAATTTAATAAAATTATACGTGAAGTGGTGACGTATATGTTCTACCACTGCCAGTTACTACAGTAATACAGAATAATAATACAAATAAAATAAATACTGGATAGACGGTGATTTGTGACACAAATGTCATCTATAGGTAATTTGTAGACAGTCCTAGCCAGTCCCTGCAGGATTTCTGGGCATTTTTTATGATAGTTGCAGGCTAAAATAATCAATAATAGATAAAAGAAATTGCCAATGCTATTAAAATATACAGTGCTTACTTAATGCTATCATGGCCAAAATCATAGCCATAACTACTACTATATTTACACAGAATCATCAGCTTCCACTTGATCTCTCTGAAAACATCAACTTTTGTACACTTTCAAATATGAGAGTATGGTGATATATCTTTACTTTATAACTCTACACATATAAAGACGTGTTTAATGATTGATTTATGTAAGAAAACTACTAGGCTTAACATGCATAATTTACATACACATGTCACTCCATAGCCTCCATGAGTGTGAGCATATTTCTTTCAACACTTTTTACATGTTTAGCACTCGTGAAATAAGAGAAATACAATTGTATTGTATTAATTACACTAGGCGAGAGTGTCGCTATGACTTACTGGTATCTTTATCGCTGTTATGGTGCTTGTGGAGTCGCAATATGGCTCTTGGTGGAACATGATTGTCAACAAATCGCTCCTCATGGCGGCCGTTTTTCGGCAAATCTCAACTGTTATTTTTGATTAATGTCACTCTTGTCAAAGTTGTCAAAACAGTTCCTGGCGAGGACGTGGACTCTTAGCTAAAATGCTAACATATGCTAAGCCTTAAGATCCAGAAGGAAGAAGGACGATACATCCATCACGTCGTGACACGCTTCCTGCGGCACCTCCAAAATAAAAGTCACTATACATTTCAGCTGTCATGACACTTTTATTGTGACGAGGTCTGAGAACAACCTCTAACTGCCTCTAACTGTGCGCAAATGACATTTTCAGAGCTAGTCACCGCACAATGTCTTGTAAGCTTACTTCGAGCCTTGAATATAATAAATAAATTGTAACAATGCATTTCTCATACAATAACGGCGTTTTCTAATATGGGGAGAATAATTACTTAGATTAGTCCGTTTATGAAAAAAAGTTATTCCCAACACTGCACATCAGCACCGCCATGATTTTCCTGTACCAGGATCCCGGACTGCAGTACTTTGTACTTTGGTGTACTTGTGGCCTCTCCAGAGAAATGCCCACAGATGCAGAGTGCAGATGCTGTGGTGAAGAACCCTCCAACTGCATTTTTACTCTACCCCACTTCTCACTGTACTGCCTCAATGCTGGTATCATACGGCTTCATAGACAGTACAGGGAGGACGTCACCGTTTTGGGTGGAACAAGGGAGCCCGGTGATGACAACAAATAATTTAGATATGCTGCCTACAGTCACTTTGTTTTCTGGCAGCAGAGATCAATGGGAGCAGGGAACCGGCGAGTAATTCCAAGCTGTTGTGTTTGGAAAATAAGAGACACTTTCCCAGATCCCCAAGGACAATACGAAGGTTTTTTTTTTTTATATATTTTTTTACCTGGGATATAATTACTCCATGTATGACACTGGTTTGTTGTAGCTTGTATAACTTATATATTGTTGGTGTGTGTTAATTTGTACATTTTGAACAACAATGAGAAGACATCTTGAGAACTTACATTTTATTGCCTTCAGATGTTGTGAGTGTCGATAGACTGCGGTGGTAGTTATAACCCAAGGCTGCCAGAAGCACCCTTGCCTCAAACAGGGGGAGTGAATGCTTGTCGTTTGTTTGTATACATTATAATATGGTTCTGGAACCCCTCAAGTTCGGGAAAAATAAATAAAAAATGATACTACTAGTTAGTACTGAAGTTTTGGTTGTAGTCAGCAGAACATCTATAACATACATGTAAAACAAACATGAAAACAAGCAATTAACTTTTAATAAAACTTTTAAGCAAGACATGATGCAGCAGTCGACCACAAGAAATATGGAATAAAAGTCAATCTTTCACAATCTACTGAAGTGGAGATACTTGTGGAAAATTCTGTTGACGTAAGTAGTACTCACAAGGAAATGTTCTTTTGTTCCTCCTGTCTTACAGCACCACCAGAAATGATTGATTAGGTCTTTCAACCACACTGGAATACGAGATTGTCCCTTCACCTTTGCTGCCTTTAAGACAAATGAAAGGGTAGGAAAGTACATTTATTCACAAAATAAAATTTTACCCAAAGGAACTGGAATCTTTTTCAGTGTTTAGCTGCTTTTCAATGAACAAGCCGAGGATCTTTGAGTTCTGGGTAAAGGGAGTTCTTGGTTGTAAAAGTTCCGCAGGGAATTTATAATTGCCTTTCCACAGCATCTTAGAGTTCTTGGTAATTAATTCAAATGAGTTTGATGACGTATGAGTTTGATGAGCCCAGCCCATGTTTGTCCACTGTAGAGACATTGATGATTTCTTTGTTCTCATTCTCCATGGTAGTGTAGCTGCAGTATTGTAGACAATGGCCAGGTGAGTCATTCTGTCCATCTCCTGTATGTAATAAAAACATTTATTGCTTCAACATAAGGTGAAAGGCTAACCCTTTTGCTCTTCATGCACGCATGATTTATAGTGCAAACCTTGACATTCTTCATAAAACTATCTGATACTTGTCAGTCGCCATGTTAAAAAAATTACTACATTCATGCTGTGCACTGGATTTCAATTGAAACTGTTACCAAGGAGCCCGTTTTCCTTGAATTGTAGCAATGAATTGAGATATTTTCTCTATCCAAAACTCTGTGGCATCAACGCAGTATGTGTCTTGTATAGTGAAGAAGGTGTTTCTGTTTACCATTCCAATGTTCATGAATTTGAATAGCAGGGCTACCTTAGCGTAGTTATTTCCAGACAATAATATATTTGTAGAGCAGAAAATCTCCAGCCTGCATTCCAAAATTCAGCCTTGGCTGGGTATCCCAAAACCACACTTGGTGTCCATTTGAACACATCTGAAAATGCATGAAAAAAATATGTTAAAATTTTACTACGTGAATACAAATGAAACACTGACAAAATATTTAGAAAAATCCATACTGTGACCAGTCAACAGTGTGAATGCATCCACCTTTCCAGCTACTCAGTGAAGATAACGGTAGAGAGCAGAAATTCTTCAATATAGAATAATAATAATAATAAGAAGAAGAAATCACCACCTAAATTGAAAAAAACATCAACAGCTAAATATCATAACTACTAACAAAAACCCCTAGTTCTGTCTCAGTTGTTGAAAACTTACCCAATCAACTTTCATCCCTGTCCCTCTTGTAGTAATGGACACTTTAAATGTCACACATTTCTCCAAGCTCAAAACTTTTGGACAATTGTCAGAGTAGTTTGACCCAGTCAAACAATTCCCTCAGACAGTTCTCGTACACAATAGCTGCCTTTACTTCAACAATCTCTTTTCCCCTTTCAATTTTGACATTTTCTGGCAAAAAGGGGCTTGGCAGCGTCTCAGGCACAAACATTGGTTCTTCAATGGCGGGCAGATCGTGCACAGAATCATCTATACGGATGATTGGCAGCTCATCGATGACCTGTGCATATTTTAATGCACCTCCCATTCTGCGTAGCAGACAAATGTACTACAACTTAAACATCCATATGGAATAGATAATAAGTAATGGGTATTTACACAGCGCAAAGAAATTGCTGGCACATAGTCTTCATCAGAGCTGTCCTGGTCTTCATTACCCAATCTATACTGAAAGACACAAAATCTTTACAAAACAATGTTAACTAAAATTGTGTTTGAAAAAAAGAGGCTATTACTTACATATTATTCCTGAGGTCATTGTATTTCTCCTCATCCAACTCTTCCTCAGAAATACTCATCTCATGTAGGCTTATGAATAAAAAATAAATTATGTGTGTCATTTAGATATAATACAAGGCAGAAATGCACTGTTACAAATGTGAAATAAGTGTTAATGGCTAACCTTTGTTCAAGGAGTTCAATTTCAGGATTTGTACTAGCACTCAGATGAACATCTCTGAAAAGGAAGATGAGACAATTTTTTATTTTTTTTATTTATTTTTTACTTCATTAGATAAAACCATAGAAACATTTGTGGTAAATAATCCTGCCTGTTGGTCCTACTGAAAATGCTTGACATGGAGCCAAAAATTTAGGTCGCTTTGCTTTCATGGCGGTTGAAGACTTCATAAGACTGT
>NC_141241.1:29985175-30002675 GCF_054856555.1 Leptonotus elevatus | reverse complement strand
TTTTAACTTCCGCAAACAACAACTTTTTTTTTAAATGCTTTATTGAACAAACGAGTGCACACTAACATCAAACATAATCAAAGCGATCAAAACAGTGAGAAATAGAACAATCAAACAAAAACAAAATGCCAGGGCTTTACAACACACACGCACACGCACACGCACATGCACCCCCCCACACACAAAAGCAAAAATAATGAATGGCAATACAATGTCTCTTTTTAGCCATATAACTTATATCTCACACAAGCATTCATAGCCCTAGCCCTTTTATTCTGGCAGGCATTGATTGATTGCAACCACAACTCAGAAGTCCTTATAAAATACAGAAAAAAAGTGGTGTGTGATTTCCAAATTTACATTTATGTATCATATAGCCGAATTACAGTTATAATTCTTTAAATATACGTTTCCTACGTTAAACATCATTAAGCATATAATTTATACGTGTATTTAAGGCAAATTGTAAAATGTCTGAAGTATTTCATGTTTATGTTTAACAAATTTAAAACACCATCAATCATGCTGTTGCTTCTACTAAGTACTGTCTCAAATATTTTTTTTTCCAATTTCGATACTGTAAAGGAGTAATATGGCGGCCTCATGGCTTCAAAAATCTTGGCCTATCGGCTATCCAGTAATATACAGTATACAGATCAGTGGACGTCAGCTTGGAACTGTCAATAGTTGTAGTTCAAGCATAGTAACTAAGAGGGCAGTCATACGTCATGTAGCGTTTTACACTGCCAAAAATGTGACAGTAGAAAAAGATGAAGAACAACGTCATTCGGGACTTCTTCCGCCCGGAACAACTGCATGAGGTGGGGATGCACGTGAATGAGAATAGTGTGGTCATATTCTATCTACAGCTATATCAATTTATCGTACGTCAACACGTGCCATGAACTATTATGTGGAATTATCAGATGTCGTGTCGTAATTTAGGCTTGTGACTGTCTGATATATTTTCCAACGCCTGCTGTTCACAGTAATATCTCAGGTTTGTTTTGTATTTACATTACACTGTGCTGCTGAGAAAACAATTATATTTTCAGCCACCCAAATAACAATTGCATTGCCAGGTCTGACGCTATGACGCATTATGATTGTATCATCGTCAGTCTAATATTGTATGTGCATCTGTTTTATTTCAGGGTTCGCAATGTGGCATACCAGTCTGGATAGGATCATTAAACTACAGAAAAATCCGGCCAATATTAGAAACCTCTGTATCTTGGCACATGTTGACCACGGTGAGTTTAGGACTTCGTCTTTCCACGTATTTTACTTAAGAGCGTGACAGTAAAATTGATACAGGCTTATGTACAAACTGAGTATTGACAATTCTGAACATCTGGGCATTTCTGATACTTCCCCAATGCAATGCAATTCAAATGCGTTTTTTATTAACCATATTCATAAGTACAAGTACACAAAGAACCTTGTATACAACATCAAACACACACATGGCAGGGGGTGTATATACATTGGTCACATACATTCAAAAAGTAGTACAAATGCTGATCGTTTTTAAAGGCTTTTTTGTTCAATAAGCTACTAATCAATTTTATAAAGATATATTATCATTATAAAAGTGTTAAAAGTTTGTTTTCTGGTTTCTGTATTTGCATTTGTGGAGATAGAATTTAGCTAAAATTATCAACAAGTTCATAATAAAAAATACATCTTTTGTTTGCTTTCTATAATAACAAAATCAAAACATTCTCCCATTTTAAGACAAAGTCACTGTAGTTGTGAAGTAATAAATCCACGGAAGTGCTTCCAAAAAGTTATAGAATGTAAGCATATCCAAAATAGGTGCTGGACGTTCTCAGGATGACTTCCACAGGAAGAACAGTTCACATCAATGTCCCTTTTGAATTTTGTCACATTTGTGAATAATTTTATATGAGACTTCTTTTACCTTATTTTTTACAAACAATTTGTTCGGCATTGTCCATACTTTTTTTCCAGTCAATATCATTTACAAAATAGTTAAAAAAAGAAATCACATGAGGACTGGATAAAGAGGCTCTTTAAAATAATATTCCTATTTTTTTTTAGGGCTGGGTCTTGATTCAAATCGATTAGATTTCGATTCACAAGAGTACAGTTCGATTAAATTTTGATTTTTCCCGATTCGATTCACTTCAGTTCAATCCGATATTGATAAATTATGGAATATCAATTCTTATTAAATATCAAGGACATGATTAAAAAAAAAAACCACAAACATGAATTTCCAAACTAAACTTTGCAGAGGCAGTTACTGGTTAAATTATTTATTTATTAATGAAAAAATCACTTAAGTGTTACACAAACATTGACATCAATCGGCATGGATGAGATGAAAATGTTTACATAATTCTAATTCAATAATTGTAAATATAAATTAAAAAGATTCTGAATTGTCATAAAGTGCAATAAGTCAGGTCTTTCATAAATGTAAGAAATTACTTTAAAATTAATGTGAATAGTAAATTTAAAGAAAACGGTAAAATACAAAAAAAAATCAGCCTATACAATTCAATTTTTTCTTGTTAATTTATGTGAAAAAAGAGATATTAAAATAATTGTTGCATGTTTTATGAATCAATATCATGCTGGAAAAGGAAAATTGATTCAATATAAATTATTATTTTTTAAACCCAACCCTAATTACTATTCGTGTAATGTGTCAAACAGACTTTCCCAATATATGTTTCTATAGGATTGGGGAGACAAACGCAATGCAAATGCTTCATTTATTGACAATTCCGAAATGATGTCACAAGTCAAAATGGCGGTCTTATGCTATGTTTGAAGTCGGATTTATCCCACAAGGAGTGTCCTAGTTCCACCCTCAAAACCTTTCTGTGCGGTACCGTTAGTATGCTGCATCAATGGCCATTGTAGGCTTCGACAACTCAATATGTTTAAACGAGATAAGCGAATACGACACGCTTAGTAAACATATGATACTCCATTTATCATTTAATATTTTGATCAAATTCGATTTTTCATATGTTGGACTCTGAAGTGATTTTCAGGAAAAGTACAATAAGTAAGTAATTCGAGTTTATTCAGGGCTAATGCTAATCGCGATTGTTAATCGTTTAGCATAGGCTAATTTTGTTGGTGTTTGTGTAATATGTGAATATGTGTGCAGAAGATAAGGAACAATGAGTATTTATATCCACTAAATTCAACTTACGTAGTGTAGTGGACTTTAAAAAAAAGTTTTTGGAAAAAACTTTGTTAAAAAAAAAATTGGGGGTCGGTTAATCAATGAAATAATCAATAGGCGACTCAATAAAAAAAAAAAAAAGTTGTTAGTGACAGCACTAAATCTTTCTTTTCTGTCTGGAAAATCGGAAGAATGAACGGAGGTTTACCAGGATACACTTCCGTTCTTGGCACTTTGCAATGTTTTTTTTTTGCCTATAAATTCCATTAGGACAGTTAAAAATGGCACAAAGAGAACATGTTGTTTTGTCACTTAAGGCTTCTAGCCGTTTAAACAAAGCTTGCAAGCTTTAAGGTTTAAACAAACACGCAAACACTTTCAGCACTCTGTCCACCATTCAAATGACGGCTAGCCAAGCTTTTTTTTTTTTACTTGATTTTCACGCATGCACAAACGTAAGGCACACTTCGCTTATCAGCAGATTAACACCTTAGTTCAGGGCTATTCGATTAGTGGCCCGCGAGCCACATGTGGCCTTGAACCAACCCCCCTGAATGGCCGAGTCTCTGGTCCAGCTCACTTTAATTGAATTGCATTCAAAAGATGCAGAGGGCATCTCCATTCAGAAGTTATCAGAAATTCTTACAGTGTTTCACACAATGAATGCAACACACCTCGCCTAGCAACAGTTTACCCACATTGCAGAGCGTTGTTTTGAAGCGTGGCTAGCGGTGCTAACGGAGTAGCGCCGAGATAACTGGGGAAAAAAACATGTCCCTTCCAACTTCTAAATGTAAAATTGACATTGAAAATTTTACGCTCAAACATTCGTAGGGTTGAAATTCTACCGACAAACGTGTTTGCAAGTGAATTGCTGTTGATATAGCAATAGATGAGTCCACAGACAGAACTGATACTATGCTTCCGGGAGGAACTGCTGGGCTTACTGCCGTTAAAAGGACACAACTGGCAAGGTGTTCTTTGAGAAGATTTCAACATTCCTCTGTTTGGTTTTGGCTCATGTACATGCTTGTAAGAGTACCCAATGTGAAGTGTTAATCTACTTATTAGAAGACATTTAAGTCATAAATGGTGAAATAAAAAGGCTATTGTAAAGCAGCTTTAAGATTATTGTCTTACTAAAATGTTTAAATGCATTATCTATATTTGTTTGTTTAGGTAAAACTACTCTTGCGGATTGCTTAGTCGCAAGCAATGGTATCATATCAAGTCGCCAGGCAGGGAAGGTAAGTTTTTTTTTTTTGCATACGTCCAGTATAAGATATAACATATCCCAATCCCTTGTTAACCAAAAAATTATGTGCCAATGTTTAACTTAAAATAGTAAAAATCCTTAGAGTTCAGTCTTTAATTGTTTGACTGCCAACCATTTTCAGAAAAGAGAACATGTGGGTGCCAGCTGATTTAGAGCATTTTGACTAATCTTTCAAGGTCCACGGAAAATTTTGTGTTTGGACTATGGAAACACAGATACTACCAAATGAAAGATTTGACTCTCATCTTTCATTAGAAAAAAGTTTGTTTCTACCTCATTCAGTTTTTCAGTAATCAACAAGAGAAAATGGGTTAGTTTCACCCAAATGCTCTGTTTTGGACCAAAATACGTAGAAATCAAGCTTTTTGTGAAACGATATTATTTCATGCACTCTAGTGAATTTGACACTTTTTTTTCCCCATGAATGATGCCACAAACACCTAAACAGTGCTTTACTTCTATAAAACACTATTACCAACAATGAAAAAGTGTTTTTTGATAGCAAAATACGTTTATTTACATTCAACAGTGTAACAATTTGACAAAACAATTTGGCAAACTTTTTTACAAATGTGTGCAACTGTGGTACTATTTACAATTGTGTGGATGTTTCAACTACACCATTTTTCTTTCTGTGTGGTATATTGTGTAACACTCCCCTGCGTGCAAGGAGACGCAGCAGGATTTGCACCACAGATTAGTTTCACTGTGATTGCCCCTTCGCGTGCACACCCTACACTTTCTTGTAGGCCTTTTTTCCGGGGAGTAGCAGGTATATACTGCATTGTGTGTTCGGCCATGTTGCCATCAAGTCTACTCTCAGGATCATGATACGGTGACCTGGTGTTACGTCTGGCTTCCTCATGCCCTTCAGTTCCTATACCTGCAACAACTTCCTCCTCCTCCTTGTCTTGTGGTAACAGCCACCCTCTCACCACCTAGCCTGATAAACTCCAAAAAGTGTTTGCACTTCCCAGGATTTTTTGTTTTGTGCAGGATTGGCATTGAACATGCATATTTGAAATAGATAGGTAACACATTTTTTGTGCCATTTCAATGTTTTCCGCGTGAATGGGTGGTAAGAGATGTTCTGATCCATCTTATCCACTCCATTCATGGTGGCATTGTAGTCTAGAACCAGTGTCTTCTCCGTGATCAGACTGTACCCACTCCTCCGATGAATATGCATTGGACCCAGGGTACTCTTCAATTGACCGTCCGCCTGTGCAGAAGTGCTCGGTTGTGCACCATGTTTTCCGGCGTTAGCATCGCTAGCCGATGAGGCTTTACGACGTGGTCGAAGCCGCCACGTCAACGCTTCAACTTCGGCATCAACCTCGGAGTCACCATCATCATCATCAATGTGCTCTGTAGCACTGGTCGATGCTTTTCGTGTTTGAAAAAAATGCTCAAGCGCGAGCTGCTTGCAACCTGTCGCCATTTTCGCTTCCTCAGCCATTCTCCCATCAACACTCTATCTCCACTTCATGTCTTCTACTACTGACTCCTACCCGATCTTGTCCAAAGAGAGTCATCACTGCCATCTAGTGCCCATAAATAGTCATTATACTAACTCGATCTGCTTGATACTTTGAGCACAGCTGGCCAAGGCTTTCCTACATCCGTTTGCATTAAAAAACATAGTTAACGTATTTTAACGTTTTTGGCGGCACTCATTTGGATTTTACTAAACGTTATTAAACGTTTTTGGCGGTCAAAGAGTTAAAGAAATGTAAATATTCTTATTACTGTAGTCCTTCATGAAAACACAATTAACAATTGTGTTGATTAATTTCCCAAAACTTATTTTTTGTGCATCCTCTTCCTTCACTTTTAAATGGAGCAGATCCTGATGTACATTATCTTTCCATCTCTTCTTTAGCCTTCCTCTTGGTATTTTTTTCTGCCTTCTAACTGCAGTCTCACAAGGTGTGTTTCCATTACCCTCAGTTTTGCACAAAAGGCAAGTTGCACAAAAGCAAGCTGGTAATGGAAAGACACAATTTTTGAAAAATTCTCAAATATCGCAAAAACTTTTTAACGCTCTCATGAGGTGGTTTTTGAGACGTGTCGGAATCTAAGTATTTCGCAAAAGTGTAATGGAAACACTTTTTGTGCATTCCCTGTAGTCATGTGACCCCCCGCAGAGGAAATGAAGTAGGAAGTATGAGGCCACTCGCTTTCGTGTCAGAACTGCCTCCTGAGGGGATAACAAGTCTTTTTAATATGGCTCAATATTAGACCAAGTAGAATACACAGAAAATACAGCCTCTGTTGAGCCTTTTTCAGGAGGGCTGTGGTGTTGTGCTCCCACTTTATGTCCCAGGAGATGATTGTGGCCAGGAAGCGACATGACTCCACACGGGATACCTGGATGCCCCCCAGCATGATGGGAGGAAAAGAGGCTGCATTCCTCCGAAAGTCAATCAACATCTCCCCGGTCTTAAGTGCATTGAGCTCCAGGTTATTGTAGCTGAACCAGCTCCGCAGATCTCCCTCCTGTAGGCTGTCTCGTCCTCTTTGGAGATGAGGCCCAACAGGGTTGTGTCGTCAGCAAACTCAAGCAGTTTGACCGATGGATGGAGAGAAACACAGATGTTGGTATACAGCGAGAAGAGTAGCGGTGACAGGACACAGCCCTGCGGGGAGCCGGATCTGGAGCCGGAAATGCTCTTACCCAGCTTAACCTACTGAGTTCTGTTGGACAGGAAGTCTGTAATCCACCTACAGGTGGACTCCGGCACCTGCAACAGGGACAATTGGTGCTCTAGAATGGGTGGGAGGATAGTGTTGAAGACACTACTGTAATCAACAAACAAACTCCCAACATAGTTCCATATGTTCCAACGTATAATGCAGGGCCATGTTCACGGCGTCCTCCGTAGATCTATTGGCCCTGTAGGCAAAATGCAGCAGATCCAGTACAAGATCTGTGAGGAATTTCAGGTGGGCCAGGACAAGGCGCTCCAGAACCTTCATGATTACAGAGGTTAAGGCGACATGTCTATAGTCATTAAGGCTTGCGACCTTGGCCTTCTTGGGAACAGGTATAATGGTTGATGCCTTGAACGTGACACAGCTCCAGTGAGGCATTAAATATGTAGGTGAACACCGGTGCAAGCTGGTATGCTAAGGTCACCACTACAGGCCGCCGCCCAGCTCTCTATGCACCCGACCAGTTTGGCCCCTCCCACAGTTGATGAACCCCTGGTTAAGGGGACACGCATTGCATTTTTGAGCTGTGCCCGGCTGGGCCCCATGTGCGCAGGCCCGGCCACCAGGCCTGGCTCGAGAGGGGGACTCTTGCGTCCCGCATCTGGGAGAGGGTAATTGAGGTCCAATAATTTTATCCATCATAAGGGGTCTGTGAGCTGTGCTTTGCCATGGGTGACCATGCCAGGGGCATATAGCCCCAGACAACATAGCTACCCCTCCGCCACGGCAAGGTCGTGGTAATAATTAAATCAATTTACCCATGAATTAAAAAAAATAACTTAAAAGTAACTTAAACTTGAGTAACTTTGTGGGGGGCTTCGGAAATACGGGGTACCGAACCCCCTAATACGAACTCTTCAGTCCCTTTTATGCCCAGTGCCAGAGTTTGGTCCGCATTGCTGGCAGTATGTTAGATTTGTTCCCAGTGAGGGTTGGACTCCGTCAAGGTTTCCCTTTGTCACTGATTCTGTACATAATCTTTATGGACAGAAGAGCCCAAACACCCTGTGGAAAAAACAAATTTTGGCCGCTTGTATTTGGGATCTTGTTTTTTCGGTCATGACCCATAGCTCGTGACCATAGGTGAGGGTAGGAACGTAGACCGACCGGTTAATCGAGAGCTTCGCCTTTCGACTCCTTCACCACAACGGGCCGATACAGATGCAACACCAACAATCTCCCACTCCAACCTGCCCTCACTCGTGATAAAGACCCCAAGATACTTGAACTCGTCTTTGTGGGACAGGTTCTCCTCCTCGACCCGGAGAGGGCACTCCATCATTTTCCGACTGAGGACCATGGTCTCAGATTTAGAGGTGCTGATTTTCATCTCAACCGCTTCACACTCTGCTACGAATCGCTCCAGTGATAGTTGGAGATCACAGCTTGAAGAAGCCAACACCACCACATCATCCGCAAAAAGCAGATATGCAATGTTGAGGCCATTAAACCAGACCCACTCAACACCTCGGCTATGCCTAGAAATTCTGTCCATAAAAATTATGAACAGAATCTGTGACAAAGGGCAGCCTTGGCAGAGTGCAACCCTCACTTGAAATGAATCGGACTTAATACCGGCATTGACGGCAATCTTGATTTGCCTTCTACACATTTTGGCTTGCCTTATTGTAATTTTTCATTGTCATTACATGCCAGCATCAACACGTCGGCATCCCGAAATCATATCAATTGATAATTTAGGGCGCTAAGAAAGATTTAGTTTATTAGGCCGTCATTGTGTGATTGGTCTCCGGTGTTAGCGGCTAGTCGCTAGCTGCTAGCAGTGAGTGCACAGCTGTCTGCTTTTAAAGTATCGGTAGTCCGACAACTGTGGGTTTGTTATCTTTCTTTGCCTCTTTTTCAATGATGTGAACATAGGCTAGTTTGTCATTCACTCTCCTCTCCAGCATCTCTGAAAATACCTTACCAGGGAGGCTGTGGAATGTAATCCCTCTATAGTTGGAACACACCCTTTGGTCCCCCTTCTTAAAAAGGGGGGGGACCACCACCCCGGTCTGCCAATCCAAAGGCGCTGTCCCCGATGTCCACGCAATGTTGTAGACCACGACAACCCCGCAAAATCCAGAGCCTTTAGGAACTCCGGGCGGATCTCATCCACCCGCGGCGCCTTGCCACCAAGGAGCTTTCCAACCACCTCAGTGACTTCGACCCCATAGATAGGAGAGTCCCCAGACCTCAATGGAAGGCGTCAGTGGAATTGAAGAGGTCTTCGAAATATTCTCTCCACCGATAGGGCTGCAACAAATGATTATTTTGCTAGCCGACTAATCACCAACAGTAGTCGTGATTAGTTGACTAATCTGAACATATCGCTATTCTGTGAAAAACACTCCAAGTCCTATTTTTTTTAACGTGTTTGGGATGTCTGCTACAATTGGCTGGCAACCAGTTCAGGGTGTACCCTGCCTGCTGCCAAAAGCCATCTGGGATAGGCTCCGGCACCCCCGCAACCCTTGTAAGGAGTAAGCGGTTAAGAAAATGGATGGATGGAAGGGATGTTTGCATTCAGTTTCATCTCATAAACGTAAATATGTCAAAAATGACAAAAATGGCCCTGTTTTCCACAGGACAGCAATATGTAAATAGCAGCATATTGCACCAACAAGCAGCTGCTCTTTTTAAAACCATCATTAGTTTACATTTTCAATTCTTTATAAGTATGTACAAATTAATAATGAAGACAATTAAGATTATAGTACATTGCACTTTCTGTAAATCTTTAGTTTATTTTAAAATTGAACCAAAACAATGTTGTGGTTACATGAAAGGGAGGTTTAACTCGTTTTAAGTATTTTTGGGTGAAATGCGCCTGAAGTTTCAGGTTCTTGTTGCTAACCCGGGTTAGCCATGACACTCTATTCCCCATAATGCTTTTGTTTCCATCGCGGATGACCCGGATGACCACTACTGCGCATGTGCATCACAGACATGGCATCCAGCCAGCCGGAGAATTGTGAGACGAGGCGGTTTTCAATAGAAAAACAGAGCTGCAAATAAATAAATACATAAACGACTCGTCGACTTTTAATATTGTCGATGGGTTTGATCATCAACGTCGTCGTGACTAGTCGACTAATCTTGGTAGCCCTATCCACCGACTCACGACATCCCGAGTCGAGGTCAACAGCGCAGCATCTCCACTATACACAGTGTTAATGGTGCACTGCTTCCCTCCTGAGACGTCATATGGTGAACCAGAATTTCCCCGAAGCTGACCGGAAGTCGTTTTCCTTGGCCTGACCGACCTCCTCCTATGCCAGTTTTTGCCTCAGTGACCGCCGAAGCTGCATTCCGCTTGGCCAGCCTGTGCCTGTCAGCTGCTTCCGGAGTCCCACAGGCCAAAAAGGCCCGATAGGACTCCTCCTTCAGCTTGATGCCATCCCTTACTGCTGGTGTACACCAGCGGGTTCGAGGATTGCCACCACGACAAGCACTATAGGAGCCAAATATGTCAATGAGTTGATGTGATTGCTTGATTGTGTTACCCATGTTGTCCGCTAAGAGGTGCTGTCACCAAAACTATATTAGCATTATGTTTCTGGAGTTGGTGGACGGTATGGGATTTTTTCTAATAGTTTTTTTGTGAGCTAACGAATACACACACACTCGCACGCACGTACACACGCACATACACGTACACATACACATACACACCCACATACAAAAAAAAAAAAGAGCAATGATGATGACATTACCGAATGAACAATACTGAGCTCTTTTTGAAAAAAAAAAAAAAACTATATTAGCAGGAGGAAACAGGAAGCTGACAGGTGTTGGCTCAGAAGGGCATACAGGTTTTTAACCGCTTTGGCGGAATTCTTGTGTACCGTACGCTTGCGCCCGTGTTTTATGGATTTTGTACCCTTTTCTTTTTGATGTCAAGAAGTTTCACTGCGTAATAAAGTAGAAAGTTGTATTTTAAGCGGTCTTTGGGCTCTTTGATGACACGGAGAAGCAAAAGGTAAACATTAGCCGCCTAGAGCGTCGAATCAAGCTTTACCGAGACAACGTTGACTGGCTATCATAGGCACCAATGACCTTATGGCCACAGCTCCTATATGCCGCCTCAACAATGTAGGCGCGGAACATGGTCCACTCTGACTCAATGTCCCCCGCCTCCCCCGGAACAAGGGAGAAATTTCGCCGGAGATAGTTGTTGAAACTCTTCTGACAGTGGATTCTGCCGAACGTTCCCAGCAGACCCTCACCAGCCATTCCCACACCATGTTAATACTTGGGCGGGCCGCCCAGGTAAACTCGCTGCCGCCCAAGAAGTTTTCTAGAAGATTTACTGTGTTTTCAAGACTATACAGCACACGTCTTAAAATTGTCTTATGTGTGCACCGAGTTCCGGAGACGTTTTCCTTCAAGACAACCCTCGGGGCAAATTATGCTGTGCCAACGTGCGTTTGTGATTGGTGGACTGGTTCACGCTTGTTGTTAGCTGGTTGCTGGCTTATTTAAGGTACAGCAGCGGGCGGAGGGGAGAAGGCAGAAGAGAGTTGCAGCTGTATGTACTCGATTGTGGAGATGGAACGAGAAAGTGAATAACAAGAGAAAATAAATCACCAAAGACCAAGAAGGAACGGATAACAAAATACTGCCAGTCTTTGCGTTGTGCAAAACAACATCGGTTTGGCTAAGAAACTCCGGAAAATGGCATCAGCTAAGAGACATATTTACGAGGCACAATTTAAACTGCAAGCTATCAGTTACGCGGTTGTATAAGGCAATAGAGAAGCGGCGAGATAATTCCACACAGGCTGTGCAGTCTCTGCAAATAAGACCAGTCACTGTTGCTCTCTCTAGTATTCTCTGTAAAGCATCAGTCTCTCCCTGTTCTGAATAACATTCCGTGCAGCCAGCCATGTTTTTCATTGTTTTGCTTTCTTCTCTGTAAGGTAAGCATTATTAATTTCGGCCAGAATTATCCCTATAATATTTTCTCTTTAACCACCGCAAAGCACTTTGTGCACTTAATGCTCACAGTTTTTGCTTTGGGATTGTGTATTCACATCCGATCCGTCTCGATCCAGTTTTTTTCCGCTTATAATCTGATATGACAGCCTTGTTTTATTTGCATTATTATTATGGGCCTGCTAAGCGGAGCAAGCAGCAGCGAAGCTGCTGCTTGCGGAGCAAGCAGGCACATATTACTATCCTAGAAAAAAGGGTTTAATATTTTTCTTATTATGGGCCTGCTAAGCGGAGCAAGCAGCAGCGAAGCTGCTGCTTGCGGAGCAAGCAGGCACATATTACTATCCACCCAGGAAAAGTGTATATTATTATTTTTTATTATTCCACGACTTTTCCGCTAAAATGCGGCCCGAACCGTAGATCGCACCGGGACAAATGAGGTATCAAACGATGCGGCTCGCTCTGACTCGCTGCGCTATTATTTTTATAAGAATTCCCAGTTACCATGGCGACGCTATTCCCAAAAAACTCCCAAATAAAAGTCCCATAGGAATGAATGGGAAAAGGAAAGACAAAATCACACATCAAGCACCTTTTTCAAAGAGACGCTGCGCGTGCATACGTTAACCGATTGATATGAATTTTAGCTCATTTTGTTGGAATTTTTCCCATCTTTAGCTCAGTGTCAAAAAAAATATTAAGGAATGAAAGCTCTTCCCCCTGTGCGGGTTCAAAGACAGTGAGTGTAATCGCCACTCTGATATGCAATTAAGGCTTCAGTGACGGGAACCAAAAAATCTTATTTCCAAAAGTTTCACTTCAACTCGTCACCATGGCCACAATCTTTGCTCACTAGACCTCAAATTCGCACATTTTGTAGCCACAAGCCTCTGCTTTCTGAAAAACTAAGTTTTATTTGGCTAAGGTGTCATTTAGTACCTTTATTTTCACTTTAAGCGAGGAGAAGTCGGACTTTGGCGCCTATCTCCTCCATGTTAATTTCGCCGTTTTTTCCCTCTTCATTTTCGATCAATCATAAGTTTTCAACCTGCTCTCATTTGGTCATTTTTCATCCGATTAAAAAACTGAGAACATGCTCGCGTTCCCCAAACCCTTGCCGTTCTAACGAGCCATTTCTGGAATCTGCATCTTCAACCGTTAAGTCGCGAGAGGCTTTTGTTTGAGGTGAGCGTAATCCTATACAAATCAATGGAGTGTTGGTGCGTGACGTCTCCTCACAACTTAAAATCAAATGTGTGTGCGTGAATGTGCATGTTTTGTAAAGGGGCAGTGAGATACTGTTGATTCTGGTAGATTCCACATTTCTTGACCGATTTCAATGGTTGAAATTTTAAACTGTTCAGCTCATTGAAATGTTACTTAAAATCAAATGTGTGTGCGTGAATGTGCATGTTTCTTAAAGGGGCAGTAACATACTGTTGATTATGGTAGATTCCACATTTCTTGACCGATTTCAATGGTTTAAATTTTAAACTGTTCAGCTCATTGAAATGTTACTTAAAATCAAATGTGTGTGCGTGAATGTGCATGTTTCTTAAAGGGGCAGTAAGATACTTTATTTGATCTTGATTATGGTTAACTTCCACATTTCTTGACCGATTTCAATGGTTGAAAGTTTAAACTGTTCGGCTCATTGAAAAGAGTTAGCAGGCCCATTCAAAATTTCCGCGGGAATTTTTGTTTCTAGTTTTTATATCATCTTCCAGCGACTTTTCCGCAAAAATAGGGCCCGAACCGTAGATCGCACCGGGACAAAAGAGGTATCAAACGATGCGGCTCGATCTGACTCGCTGCGCTATTATTTTTATAAGAATTCCCAGTTACCATGGCGACGCTATTCCCAAAAAACTCCCAAATAAAAGTCCCATAGGAATGAATGGGAAAAGGAAAGACAAAATCACACATCAAGCACCTTTTTCAAAGAGACGCTGCGCGTGCATACGTTAACCGATTGATATGAATTTTAGCTCATTTTGTTGGAATTTTTCCCATCTTTAGCTCAGTGTCAAAAAAAATATTAAGGAATGAAAGCTCTTCCCCCTGTGCGGGTTCAAAGACAGTGAGTGTAATCGCCACTCTGATATGCAATTAAGGCTTCAGTGACGGGAACCAAAAAAATCTATTTCCAAAAGTTTCACTTCAACTCGTCACCATGGCCACAATCTTTGCTCACTAGACATCAAATTCACACATTTTGTAGCCACAAGCCTCTGCTTTCTGAAAAACTAAGTTTTATTTGGCTAAGGTGTCAATTAGTACCTTTATTTTCACTTTAAGCGAGGAGAAGTCGGACTTTGGCGCCTATCTCCTCCATGTTAATTTCGCCGTTTTTTCCCTCTTCATTTTCGATCAATCATAAGTTTTCAACCTGCTCTCATTTGGTCATTTTTCATCCGATTAAAAAACTGAGAACATGCTCGCGTTCCCCAAACCCTTGCCGTTCTAACGAGCCATTTCTGGAATCTGCATCTTCAACCGTTAAGTCGCGAGAGGCTTTTGTTTGAGGTGAGCGTAATCCTATACAAATCAATGGAGTGTTGGTGCGTGACGTCTCCTCACAACTTAAAATCAAATGTGTGTGCGTGAATGTGCATGTTTTGTAAAGGGGCAGTGAGATACTGTTAATTATGGTAGATTCCACATTTCTTGACCGATTTCAATGGTTTGAATTTTAAACTGTTCAGCTCATTGAAATGTTACTTAAAATCAAATGTGTGTGCGTGAATGTGCATGTTTCTTAAAGGGGCAGTAACATACTGTACATTATGGTTAACTTGCACATTTCTTGAGCGATTTCAATGGTTGAAATTTTAAACTGTTCAGCTCATTGAAATGTTAGTTAAAATCAAATGTGTGTGCGTGAATGTGCATGTTTCTTAAAGGGGCAGTAATACTTTTAGTAGATTATGGTTAACTTGCACATTTCTTGAGCGATTTCAATGGTTTAAATGTTATTTTTATTGCGTGTTTCCACGCGAGTTAGCAGGCCCATTCAAAATTTCCGCGGGAATTTTTCTAGTTTTAATATATAATAGTAATATATAATAATATGCACCTGAAGGCGGAAGGAGGCTACCCTCTGGTCTACCAGGGTGAACCCCAACATACAGGTGCCAAGCTGGGGGGGAATAAGTATGCCCACACCCGCTGTGCGCCTCTCACCGTGGCCAACTTCAAAGTGGAAGAGAGTTGATGCTTCTCGAGAGGACTGGTACCAAGCGGTGTTTGAAGGCGAGTCCGACACTGTCTAGTTGGAACTTATCAGCCTCACACACCAGCTTTGGCACCTTCCCCGCCAGAGAGTTGACATGTGATAAAGTTTTTATTTTTTTGATAACTAGAAATCAAATTACAGAATTTGTTCCCCTTTCTGACAAATTCACTGATGCAAATAAGGATCATTACAAAAGAAGAAAATATGACAAACCCTAACTTGTGGGCAATTTACGACTGGGGCTCCTGCAGCGCGAACCTTCACACACTTCATACCAAAGTTTGTGGTACTGTTTTAGACGGTGAAAATAATTTGTAGTGCTTCCACGTTCCGCCCCTTGCTAGAATTTGTCATATAATTTGTTATTCGCTCAGTGAGTTCTTGCTAGCTGGTAGCTAGCCACTCATGCTCGCTCCTAACACTAGCTCCTCGTTGTTGGGGTGCTCGTTGACTCCCTTGCCATCGTTCGTCGGGCCGGCTCACTATCGTTAGCTGGGCCTGCTCGCTTCCTCCCTACAGATTGGGATTTTGTTGCTCATCTCGAATTTACTGAGCCACTGCTTCTTTTTCTTCTTTTTTTCTTTTAGAAAGCAATTATTCCGTCGCATTCTGCGCAGCCATTTGTTGACAAGTGCAAAGTATCCCTTAGACCACTACACACACACACACACACACACACACACACACACACACACACACACACACACACACACACACACACACACACACACACACACACACACACACACACAAACGAAAGAGAAGGGGTGGGTGAACACAGGACAGTGCAGACAGGAGCTGTCAGACGCGCAGCAGAGCAAGGATCACAGCGCAAATTTGAACAACAGTATACTACTGTATATCAAAATAGTCTAATTCCATATGCCATTTAAAATATATCAATATAATTTTTATACCGATATCTCGCCCAGCCCTACACTGGAGCCACAAATAACTCTAGTAAGAGTTAATTTTACAGTACACACTGCTGTGTAGATTATTTGTCTTCTGCAGTGAAAATCTAACTGTTTGATTCAGATTTGTACAGTAGGCTTCCCCAGTCCTGGTCCTCAAGGACTGGAGCACTGCAGGATTTAGATGTTTCTATCCTCCAACGCACCTGATTCTAAAGATCAGGAACTGTATCAGACTTCTGCAGGGCTTGCTGATGAGGAATCAGATGTGTTGGAGTACAGCAACATTTAAATCCTGCAAGACTATGGTCGTCGAGGACCAGGATTAGGGAAGCCTGCTGTACAGTATTTAACACTGCACAGATACTGTTGTTCTGAGGCAGGAACGCATCTGACACATTACCACTTTCGGTCGCGAAAATTCTGATGTAACAATGAATTTAAAAGGTCTTTGATTGTTTAACTATAGAACATGAGTGTAACATTTTTAAATAAAAAAGAACAGATAGAACATGTACATTTAACTTTAACACAGCACTCCCAGAAGTCTTTGCAGCAGAGCAGTTCTAATTAAGTGGGCAGAGCTTACTTTAACTGTCAATGATTGGTTTAACACTAAATAAATAATTTAAAATAACTCCAACACTGACTCCATTAAAATCAGACCGTGTTAAAAATAGACTTTGGGGGTTGAAATCAACACTGAAACATTTAACACCAAAATGTTAAGAATCACATTTTTGCTGTGTACCTTAAATTGATCAGCTTTCTGTTTCCTCATCTTGTTCTGGCTTGTGCTAATCTTCCAGCTAAGGTATCTGGATAGCAGAGAGGATGAACAGATCAGAGGAATTACCATGAAGTCCAGTGCCATCTCTCTTCATTACCAAGAGGGTAAGATAGACATTCGACATCATTGAGATGTTGAAATATCCTGCCAATATTGAACACACAGTATTATAAACGTTTGCATTCTTGCACATGTTGACCACAGCGAGTTTGCTTTCCTCTGCACACTCGTACGCCTTCCTTCAATTCAATTTCCTGCAGTTGACCAACTTTCTAATACAGTGATGCCATGGTATGAGTCTGATTCTGATGAATGGTTATCCTGTCTAAGAACCTTGAGAAAACAGATGCCAAACAAGTTGTTTGACTTTTTACAAAACTATTGGGGACTTTCTGTCTGAATTTGTTATAATAAATCGGTCTAAAAATTGCTTGAACCGGCCGATGGCCCAGTCAAAACGTTATAA
>NC_141241.1:29892675-29972675 GCF_054856555.1 Leptonotus elevatus | reverse complement strand
CCCGAGTCCAATGCATATTCATCGGAGGAGCGGGTACAGTCTGATCACGGAGAAGACACTGTTTCTGGACTACGATGCCACCATGAATGGAGTGGATAAAATGGATCAGAACATCTCCTACCACCCGGTATAGCAACTGAAGGACACGGGGAAGCGAGACGTAACGAAACCGTAGCATGATCCTGATATTAGACTTGATGACACACTGCAGTATATACTTGCTATTCCCCGGAAAAAAACGGCCTGCAAGAAAGTGGCGCACGCGAAGAGGCAATCTGTTGTGCAAATGCTGTTGCGTCTCCTTGCACGCAGGAGAGTGTTACAAAAAGAAAAACTGTCGTTGAAACATCCACATATTTGTAAATAGCACCACAGTTGCACACATTTGTAAATAGTTTGCCAAATTGTTGTCAAATTGTTACACTGTTGAATGTAAATAAACGTATTTTGCTATCAAAAAACACTTTTTCATTCTTGGTGGTAGTGTTTTATAGAAGTAAAGCACTATTTAGGTGTTTGTGGCATCATTCATGGACAAAAAGAAGTGTAAAATTCACTAGAATGCATGAAATAATATCGTTTCACTAAAAGCTTGATTTCTCCGTATTTTGGTCCAAAACAGGCGAAATTGGGTCAAACTAACCATTTTCTATTGTTGATTACTAAAGAACGGAATAAGGTAGAAACAAACTCTTTTTTCTGATGAAAGATGAAAGTCCAATCTTTCATTTGGTAGTACGTGTGTTTCCATAGTCCAAACAGAACATTTTCTGTGGACCTTGAAAGATCAGTCAAAATGCTTAAATCGGCTGGCACTGACGGCATCCCTTTTCTGAAAACGTCTGGCAGTCAAAGAGTTAATGTCTAACAGAACACCAAATAGCTTTATTATCCTTGTCAACAAAAAACGTCCATGGCTCGTCTTGATTTAGTCATTATAGGGTCATGATTTGCTCGCCATGAAAAATTAGATGTTAACAAAGTCTTTTCGTTATTATTGTTGACAAAAAATATTAGCTGATGACTGATGTATCAGTATGTGATGATTGTGATTGTATGATACCTTTTTTCTTCCCGTCAGGTGATAACGATTTCTTACTGAATTTGATTGACTCTCCGGGGCACGTTGACTTCTCTTCTGAGGTTTCCACTGCTGTCCGGCTGTGTGATGGGGCCATTGTTGTTGTTGATGCTGTGGAGGGAGTCTGCCCGCAGGTATGTTTTGTGGTTTCCTTCTTGTTTCACTCTTGGCCTATCTTGTTCACTGTTGTAGCGTAAATCAGTTTGTTCTAGAGCGGAATTAATTAATATGTAAGGTTTTTATTGTTCAATATTTTTATTGGCATGTAGGCAAAAAGATAAGTTTTTTCGCAACAGTATAAACAATAATACATTTATTTATACACTTACCTACTTATTGATGTAAATTGTATTTACTTATATACTTACTTACAATGTCTTTGTTGTTCTTGTTTTATTTATCTTTACTGCATGACGGCATTCTGTTCTATATTTA
Source organism: Leptonotus elevatus (assembly GCF_054856555.1). Taxonomy (NCBI): domain Eukaryota; kingdom Metazoa; phylum Chordata; class Actinopteri; order Syngnathiformes; family Syngnathidae; genus Leptonotus; species Leptonotus elevatus. The sequence continues at coordinate 29,971,159 of NC_141241.1, read as the reverse complement.
GCACTTTGTATACATCAATGTTTGTTTTAAAGAGCGTTATAAATAAAGTTGAGTTAAAGTGCTTTATAAATTAAGTTGAGGTGAGTATTTTTTGGTCTGTATGACAAAGTGACACATAACCACAGTTGTGATTTTGCCGACTACAAATGCACATTTGAGTAAGCCCAGTTTGTTAAACTGATCTCTTGGAACGGCAACTGTCAGGCTGGCAGCATCAAAGTTTGCAGTCATCAGGTTGACGGGAACGCGACCGTGGAGCCAACTTCAACGTCGGCTTTGAAAAATAATCCGATGGCTCTCGTTGCAGCCGGTAGCACTGCAACGTGAAGGTGATTTCGGAACGATGTTTTGTTGTTGATGATCGCAATAGTTTATGCCAGCAATATGAATGGCCGACACACATTCTTCAAGACGAATCAAGTCATCCGTTGTGCCGCAACAGGCGACACGCTACCGGGTACAAGTTAAATAAATAAATAAAAGTGTTCCAAGGCATTGCACTCCACATTTGACAGTATATGGTAAAGTAAGGTTTATTTTGACGTTGGCTGAAAACGGGTATGTTTTGTGGTTTGCTTCTTGTTTCACTTTTGGCCTATCTTGTTCACTGTTGTAGCGTAAATCAGTTTGTTCTAGAGAGCGGAATTAATTAATATGTAAGGTTTTTATTGTTCAATATTTTTATTGTCATGTAGGCAAAAAGAAAACCAGAGTTTTTTTCACAACAGATCATCTTCAATAGCGTGTCCAAAATTTTGGGAACAGCATGCATGACAAACTTGAAATGTCTATACATTCTACCACCATAAATGTTCATAATTTGTTATTAAAATGAAACTATAAACAAACAAAAAAACAAACAAACAAAAAATACAGATATGAAAAAGAGCAGAAGAGAGAAAGAAAAAGTCAAGGGGAAGTTTGACAATTCTATGAATAGGTATCAGATGGAATTAAAAAGCGCCAGGAAGGGGGTCTATTTCTTCTGGAATTTAGTTGAATTATCACTCTGACACATTAGGGTATATTGTAGACAGCTTAGCTTTGGAGTAATGAACTCTGAATACCACTTTGAATTGTACAAGAGTCAGATGTGCACAAATTGAGCTCGTGTGAAAGGAATTAATAGCAGCCTTCCACCAATCATTATCGAAGGTCAGCCGAAGCTCGGCCTCCCCTGGCCCCCCTGATCCGATCGTCAGGGATGCTACCTAAATCAAGCAGCGCTTTATAATATCCTTGATATTTGTGACTTTTGAAATGGGTCTGATTGATAGAGTTTTTCCCATACCTGAATTTTTGGCAAGTTAGGGAAACTTGGGAACAAAGACTAGACACAATGTCTGACCTGAAAATATCGAAAAAGATGGGATGCAGGGAGACCGAACTCAGTTGAGAGGTCTGCAAAACTGTAAAAAACATTATTTTTAAATAAATGATTGAAAGTTTTGAGACCTGTCACACCAGACTGAAAAGCCCATATCCAGCATTGAGGGTTTAATTAAATGATTCATCAGTAATGGACCTAAGACAGACAGAAGAGTAAATTTAAAATGTCTCCTAAATTGATACAACATTTTGAGAGTAGAGCGTACTGTTGGGTTATGTGTAAAACCAGAGGGGTCAGTTGGCATAGAGGAGGGGACCAAAGCTGATAAAGAAGATGATGTGCAATATTTTGATTCAAATCTACACCACAACAAATCTGCTGAGGCGTACCAATATGAAATCTTGTGAATATGTGAAAAAGAGCAGAAGTTTGGCAGCGATAGCCCTCCATTGAATTTACACCTCTCAAGCACCGTTTTACAAATCCTGGGTACTTTACCCTTCCATAAAAAAATTTAAATCGTTTGATCTAAGGTTTTAAAGAATTTGTTTGTCAAAAAAATGGTAGACAGTGAAAGAGAAACAAGAATTTAGGCAAGATGTTCATCTTAATCGTATTAATCCTCCCAATCAGAGACAGCGGTAAGTTTTCCCATCTCTGAAGGTCAGATCTAAGGTTATTCATCAAGGGGGGAAAATAGCAGAAAAGAGAGAAGCAATAGTTGTGGTTATATTAACTCCCAAATATTTGAAGCCCAAAGGACACAGCTTGAAAGGAATGTTCGCCTGAGCTAATTGAAGTGCCCATTGATTTATAGGATAACATTCACTCCTGGAGACATTTACATTTATAGCCTGAGACCAAACCAAATCTGGCAAGTAGCGCCAATATACCAGATATCGATATAGCAGGATTAGAAACATATAATATTAAATCATCTGCATATAGTGACAATTTAATTTCTATTTCTGATCTTATTAACCCATTATATGTGTGAGGTCTTAAGATAAATTGACAAAGGATCGATCGCTATCGCAAATAATAATGCTGAGAGAGGACAGCCCTGACGATTGCCCCGTAATATAGTAAATAAACGAGACTGAATGCCATTAGTGTATATACTAGCTTGTGGTGATGAGTACAAAAGACGTATACAATAAGTTTTCTCCCATACCAAATCTGCCCAACACTTCAAATAAATAATTAAACTCCACTCTGTCAAAGGCCTTTTAGGCATCTACCGAAATAAACATTTCAGGGAGCAAATTATTTGTTTTTAAGTAAATTACATTAAGAATAGTCCAAATATTATAGAACATTTGGCACCCTCTTATGGATCCAGTTTGATCGTCTAAGGTCTTCTTTTCCTTTCGGCTTTTCCCTTCAGGGGTCTCCACAGCGAATCAGTTGCCTCCATCTAACCCTGTCCTCTGCATCCTTTTCTCTCACACCAACTACCTTCATGTCCTTTTTAACTACATCCATAAACCTTATCTTTGGTCTTCCTCTAGGCCTCCTTCCTGGCATTTGGAAACTCAGCATCCTTTTGATACTCACTATCTCTCCTCTGGACATGTCCAAACCTTCTCAGTCTGGCCTCTAAGACTTTATCTCCAAAGCCTCTAACATGTGCTGTCCCTCTGATGTACTCATTCCTGATTCTACCCATCCTGGTCACTCCCAAAGAGAACCTCAGCATCTTCATCTCTGCCACCTCCAGCTCTGCCTCCTGTCTTTTCCTCAGTAGCACTGTCTCCAGACCAAATAACATCGCTGGTCTCACCACAGTTTTATAAACCTTTCCTTTCATTTGAGTTGAAACTCTTCTATCACACATCACACCTGGCACTTTTCTCCACCTGTTTCAGCCTGCCTGCACACGCTTCTTCACTTATTTTCCACACTCTCCATTGCTTTGGACTGTTGACCCTAAATACTTAAACTCCTCCACCTTAGTCTCTTCTCCCTGTAACCTCACTCTTCCACTTGGGTTCCTCCCATTCACACACAGATACTACGTCTTGCTACGACTAACTTTCATTCCCCTCCTTTCCAGGGCAAACCTCCATGCCTCTAGCTTCTCCTCCACCTGTTCCCTGCTCTCACTACAGATCACAATGTCATCTGCAAACATCATAGTCTATGGAGATTGGGTCTATAAGAGGTACATAAGTCAGGATCTTTATCCTTTTTAACTCTTTGACTGCCAGACGTTTTCAGAAAAGGGATGCCGTCAGTGCCAGCCGATTTAAGCATTTTGACTGATCTTTCAAGGTCCACAGAAAATGTTCTGTTTGGACTATGGAAATACACATACTACCAAATGAAAGATTGGACTTTCATATTTCATCAGAAAAAAAAAGTTTGTTTCTACCTTATTCCGTTCTTTAGTAATCAACAATAGAAAATGGTTAGTTTCAACCGATTTCGCTTGTTTTGGACTCAAATACGGAGAAATCAAGCTTTTAGTGAAACGATATTATTTCATGCATTCTAGGGAATTTTACACTTCTTTTTGTCCATGAATGATGCCACAAACACCTAAATAGTGCTTTACTTCTATAAAACACTACCACCAAGAATGAAAAAGTGTTTTTTGATAGCAAAATACGTTTATTTACATTCAACAGTGTAACAATTTGACAACAATTTGGCAAACTATTTACAAATGTGTGCAACTGTGGTGCTATTTACAAATATGTGGACGTTTCAACGACAGTTTTTCTTTTTGTGTAACACTCCCCTGCGTGCAAGGAGACGCAACAGCATTTGCACAACAGATTGCCTGCGTGCTCCACTTTCTTGCAGGCTGTTTTTTCCGGGGAATAGCAAGTATATACTGCAGTGTGTGTTGCCATCAAGTCTAATATCAGGATCATGCTACGGTTACGTTACGGTGGTGTTACGTCTGACTTCCTCATGTCCTTCAGTTGCTATACCGGGTTGTAAGAGATGTTCTGATCCATCTTATCCACTCCATTCATGGTGGCATCGTAGTCCAGAAACAGTGTCTTCTCCGTGATCAGACTGTACCCGTTCCTCCGATGAATATGCATTGGACTCGGGGTACTCTTCATTGTCCGACAAAATGTCCGCATGTGCAGCTCCGGCGTTAGCAGCGCTAGCCGGTGATGCTTTATGACGTGAGAATAAAGGCCGCGTCCAACTGTGGCGTCAACCTCGGGATTCACCATCATCATCATCATCAATGCATTGGTCGATGCTTTTCGACAACTCTCCATCGCCCGATCGAATGTCCGATTGTGTAGAAGTACCCGGTCGGTTATTGTGCGCGTTTTCCGGCGTTAGCAGCGCTAGCCGCGCTTAGCCGGTGAGGCTTACTACGTGATCATAACGGTCGCGTCAAGGCTTCCAACTTTGGCGTCAAGCTCGGAGTCATCATCATCGTCGACATCAATGCGCTTTTTAGTATTGATCGATGCTTTCCGTCTTTGAAAAAAATGCTCAAGCGTGAGCTGCTTGCAACCGGTTGCCATTGTGGCTTCATCAGCCATTGTCTCCTCAACACTCTAGCTCCGCCTCACGTCTTCTACTGACGCCCACGGTGGGCGGCCCATCCAACCTTGTGCAAAGAGAGTCATCGCTGCCATCTAGGGGCCAAAACGAGTCATTATACTAACCAGATCTGCTTGATACTTTCAGCACAGCTGCCCAAGGCTTTCCTCCACCCGTTTCAAAAAAACAAAAAAAAAAACATAGTGAACGTCTTTTAACTCTTTGACTGCCATAAACGTTATAAAACGTTTAGCATAAACCTAGGGAAGGGCGCCGAGGACGTTAAAAGACGTCCCCTATGTTTGTTTTTGTTTTTTTTCAAAAACGGGTGCAGGAAAGCCTTGGGCAGCTGTGCTGAAAGTATCAGGCAGATCTGATTAGTAAAAGACTCGTTTTGGCCCCTAGAGGGCAGCGATGACTCTCTTTGCACAAGGTTGGATGGGCCGCCCACCGTGGGCGTCAGTAGAAGACGTGAGGCGGAGCTAGAGTGTTGAGGAGACAATGGCTGGTTCAAGCCATTGTGGCTTGACCAAGCAACCGGTTGCAAGCAACTCACGCTTGAGCATTTTTTTCAAAGACGGAAAGCATCAATCAATACTAAAAAGCGCATTGATGTCGACGATGATGATGACTCCGAGCTTGACGCCAAAGTTGGAAGCCTTGACGCGACTGTTTATGATTATGTAGTAAGCCTCACCGGCTAAGCGCGGCTAGCGCTGCTAAGGCCGGAAAACGCGCACAATAGCCGGCCGGGTACTTCTACACAATCGGACATTCGATCAGGCGATGGAGAGTTGGCATCGACCAATGCAGATTGATGATGATGATGATGATGATGATGACTCCGAGCTTGACGCCAAAGTTGGAAGCCTTGACGCGACTGTTTATGATTACGTAGTAAGCCTCACCGGCTAAGCGCGGCTAGCGCGGCTAGCGCTGCTAAGGCCGGAAAACGCGCACAATAGCCGGCCGGGTACTTCTACACAATCGGACATTCGATCGGGCGATGGAGAGTTGGCATCGACCAATGCAGATTGATGATGATGATGATGAAACAGAAACAAACTTTTTTTTTCTGATGAAAGATGAAAGTCCAATCTTTCATTTGGTAGTACGTGTGTTTCCATAGTCCAAACAGAACATTTTCTGTGGACCTTGAAAGATCAGTCAAAATGCTTAAATCGGCTGGCACTGACGGCATCCCTTTTCTGAAAACGTCTGGCAGTCAAAGAGTTAACGTCCTCGGCGCCCTTCCGTAGGTTTATGCTAAACGTTTTATAACGTTTATGGCGGTCAAAGAGTTAAGTAAAACATTAATAAAGGCCTGACAAAAAGTAGGCGGCAGGGTACCAGTTTCCAGTGACTCACTAATAAACTGAGTGCAAAAGCGTGGCCAATTTAGCTTTACATTTCTTAAAGAAGTCTGAATTAAAGCCATTTAAACCCGGGGCTTGATGTTTTGCATGCTATCGATGGCTACCATTATTTCGGATAAGGTCAGCGGTGAATTAAGAATTGCAGCATCCTGTGGTGTAATAGAAGGAAAAAACTATTTAATCTAGAAATGACTGAATCACTGTAGTCAGATGAGGCTTCAGAACTGTAAACTGATGTATAAAATGAGCGCAAAAATGTAATTAATAGCAATTAGATCGGTATGTATCACGCCAGTTGAGTCTTTGATTTGTGAAATGACAGTCTCAAAAGGGCACGTTCTGCATCTGTAGTTGTAACCAAGTCAAATTCAGTTTGAAGAGCAACACGTTTATTAATCAAACTGAAAGATGAGGAATGGGCAATTTGTTGGTCTATTTCCTTAATATTATCAGTTAGGACCTGTTTTTTAAGTTGCCTGTTTTTGTTCAAATGAGAAGAAAAGGATATTATTTGCCCACGTAGGTAAGCTTTCATAGATTCCCACAAAAGTGAGTAGGAGATTGGGGCAGATTCACTTTGATTTAGTGCGATAAAATTATATATTTCATCACAGATACATTTATTAATGTTGTCATCTGATAATAACAAATAATTGAATCTCCATCGAGACAAATAACGGGGCCGCAATGATATATGAATGTCCAAAGTAAGATGGGCATGATCGGAAATTATAATGGGTGATATTTAACAGATATCACTTTAGATACCAACTTCGGATCAATAAAAAAATTATCTATCCTACTAAACGACTGATGTGAATTCGAATAGAAATAATATTCTCTAGCCTCAGGTTTGAAATGTCTCCAAGGGTCAACACACCCAATCTGTGACATAAAATCAGAAAGGATCTTTGACATAACAGATGGTGTCATGTTGCGTGGATTAGAACTGTCTAAATGAGGCGTAATAACCAGTTCATATAACCCCCAAATATCAGCAGACAATCAGTCGATAAAGGAAGTCGTTCAAACAGGTTATTCATGAAAAGTGGGCTGTCAGAATTGGGAGCCTAAACATTAACCAACAGCACCGGAGTGTGAAATGGTAACCCAGAAACAATAACGTATCTACCATCTTTATCCGCAATCACCTTTAAGGTTTTAAATTGAATTGATTTACGCACCAATATGGCAACCCCTCTCGCTTTAGAATTAAAGTCTGAGTGAAATACCTCAGAGATCCATGGGCATTTCAGTCTGATCTGATCCTTGTTACTCATGTGGGTCTCCTGCAGAAACATCAGATTAGCCTTAAAACCTTTCAAATGGGCAAATATCCTCGTCCGTTTGACGGGACTTCCCAATCCCCTGATGTTCCAACAGATGAATCTCACAGGCGAACCACCATCCAAGTTGAGTAAGTTATTTGTAGTAGCATCGCTGTAGCATAGCATTTGAAAGATGAAAGGAACGAGAGCTCTCCCTCATAGAAAAAAGAAGAAATATAAAGGAAGAAGAATAGACAGTGGTGATACAAAACCCAACATCATCATTAAACAACAATTTTAAACAAGCCTGAACTCGAATCAACACCCCTCCCACCCAATAGCACTTACCTAGACTCCATTGAAAAAGTACCCAGAGCAAACTCCTGTGGGAGTTAAGAACCTAACCATGCTTTTGGTTGGCAAACTTTGTTTACTTAAATCCCAACCCCCGCAAATCACAACTCTCAATATGCGCATAAACATAAAGCACAAAATTATTTGTATTTTAACCATTTGAAAAGTATTTTCTTTTTTTTTATCCCAATGTTGTATTTGAAATTACTATAATACACTGTAAATGTGAAAACATCATAACTAAATCGTCATCAATAATTTTGATAATGTGTAGATAATGTTGTGGAAATTTTCAGTCATAGCAACACACATACAATAACAAATTTTACCAATTTCAACTTAGGAGTAAAATGCTAAATGGATAATGCAGCGCAACAGCACGAAGTATCTATTTTGCTTAATGCTCCCTTGACATAGTTACGTTGGTTACAGTTGGTGTTCTCCCAGGCGATCACTATTTGCCCAAAGTCTTTATGAAAGTCTCTGCATCCGCTGGTGACTTGAACTCCTTCTGGGTAGGGAGTGGCCTCTCCTTCTGTGGGCTAAAGCGTGCTTAGTACTTAGTAGTAGTCGTTTTTTTTCTTTCTCCTTTCTTTATTTCAAATACAAACAAAATAGGTACAATCATTGAGTACAATCAAACAACAATAGAACATAGGGCATTTCAATTTCAAATAAAGGTAAAAAAGGGCAATGACAAAAGATAAAATTAATCACAAGTACAGTCTTTCAATAAATGATGCCAGTCTTGTTGCATTTTTGGTATTAAGTGACAGCAAATTATTATAAGATTTCAATTCCTTTTTCCATTTAGCATTTGGTTTTGTTCTAAAGAAACAACATTTGTGTATATATTGTTTACCTAGTAAAATAATATTGTTTATGCAAAAGTCAAAATTATTATTAAAAAAAAAAGATGATTGATGTCCGTGATGGTAAAATTACCAAACTGTGACCCTATAAAACAAATCCAATGTTGAAAAACAAGCCAATATTTTTTAACCTACTCGCATGAAAAGAAAAGATGATCCAATTCTTCAACCCCGCCTACTGCCCGAAGTCAGCTGGGATAGGCTCCAGCAACCCCTGCGACCCTTGTGAGGACAAGCGGTACAGAAAATGGATGGATGGATGGATGGATCCAATTCTTCATTTACACTTTCACAAAAACACAATCTTAAATTTCTCCTTCAAAATGTATTTTATGGGTAAATATTATTAATAATTTTAAATTAAAGTGCCTTGGTTTTTGCTGGGACCGTAAATTTAAAGTATTTACATCTAATTGCTTTTCTATCTTCTAATTTAAAGTCTAAGAATATATTCACATTTCAATGAACTAAATAAACAATTCTATAGTAACTGGCATCTAATAAATTTGTTGTTGCATTTGTCGTTACCAATATCAATACCATTAGCACACAACTTGTAGCATGGCCTGTCAGAGTACAGTCCTTGTTAGGGACCGTTCACAACTTACATTTCCAGAGTGAACATTGTTAATGGTGACTTGACTGGTAATTTGAGCCTCTGTAATACGCAACTTGCAGACGCTCCCCAATTTCGACTCGGCCGGCTGAATGAGTCCTCCTTGTCGGCCAGTTTCATCCGGCTTTCGGCTGGACACAAATCTTTGGCGAGTCCTTCGTGGCTGTACTGCTTTTGAAGAAGTGCTTCTTTGCTATAGGTCGTAATTCCACCTTTGATGTCCGCCGTGGGACGCAATAATTCCTTGTGAGTGTCTTTGTTGTCATTAGCAGCCATGTCATATATGCGTGTTTTACGCACGCGATAAGTCACGATGATCACATGACTGTCCAAAATGGCTGATACTGTACTTAAGTACTATAAAATCCTAATTGTTAAACATAAATTACATTTTTTTTCAGGGAAGAGTTGAAATTAACCATTTCACAGAATAGCTAGTTCGTTTTTCGTAAGTCTTGTATTCCTTTAAGTGGGTGCAAAAGGCCATTATATGCCAACCCAGCTGACATCAACAGTCGTAAGACGCATAGGTAATTAAAATGTGATGCGGGGTTGCCTGATGTTGCTTGTGTTGCAGACGGTTCATATGTAATTCAGCCATCTCTAAGCGTATTTTAAGGCAGTGGTCCCCGGCCACCGGGCCGTGAACCACTTTGGACTGGGCCATGTTGAGCCGCACAGTTGAAAGAATAAAAATGTACTGTACTTCCGGTTAATTGATTATCCGAGGCTTAAAAATATTTTATTTTGAAAAGTGACTGTTTGGACGACGGACTTCGCATGTCAATATGCTAATTATCTCGGTCAACAGAACAGCAACAAAAAGCAAGATTCAGTGACGTTGCAGATTTCATTGAAAGACAAGTCAGAATTCTATCAGATCCTGTTTTTTGACAATATGCAAGACTCTCCTACAATGATAAATAAAGGAATGAACAAAGACTACAACCTCTTTCTAAAAGAACAAGCCTTGCCACCACCGTTGGACCTGTTGATAAAAAAAATCTCAGCCCGTGGAGACAGTTAAAGAAATCAAAACACCAGAAACTGATACATGCATTTTCTGTGGTGCAGGACACACACTAGTCACATGTGTACTGGCATTTGCGTTGGCTGTTTGTGTGTAAGACTCATTAATAAGTATTGTCGCAAAATGATTTCCTTCAAAGTGTAGCCTGAAACATCCGACTTTACTCCACAAAGTGAAGGATTTAGAGCATGCTAAAAGAGAGGCGGAGATTTGTGTCGATAGGCTGGTGTCAAGTGGTCTTACAGGGGCTGGAGAGCAAGACTTTAGCCTGGTACACAACTGTTGATAGTGATTTCACAAACACGAAGACGAGGCACTTCGGGGTATGCGCCGATGTTTGTCGAATGTTTCTGAAGGTGACAGGAGATGGCAGCAGTATAAAGTGTTTATGTTTGCACGGAAATAATTGCTTTGGAAATGATATCTGGCGCCTGGGCAACCCTCATTTATACAACAATTACATTGTTTAGGCATTTAGGCTGTTGTTTAAAGGTCTCATATTCAACTTTTCAACATACTAAAATAGCAATAACATGCATCCGTCAACATTTTTTGGATCTTGTTTTTTTTTCTGAGCTCAGTATTGTTCATTAGGTAATCTTACCGATTCGACATGTCATCATCATTGCTCTCTGTTTTTTTCTTCTTTTTTTCCCCCTTTTTACTTTTTTGTATGTCCGTGAGTATGTGTGTGTGCATATGTGCGTGCGTGTGAGTGTGTGCTAATTAATTCACCTAAAACCTATTAAAAATCCCATACCGTTCACCTAAACCGAATACTTCAGAATCCAGCTAGAGTCGTGAAGTTGTCAGGAGACCCGAGGAAGGATCAAAGAAAAGAAAGAAAAGTGAAATCCAGCACCGACCAGACATCACCTACTACCCACCGGGTTACCAAACATAATCTTTCACCAACCAAGGAAACATCTAAATTCCAACAAATTAGGGAAACTTCAAGAGACCAAAAGAAAGACTGAGGAAAGGAAGGAAAGATAGATAAAGCAGAGTGAAATCCACAGACATCAGCCTCCACCGATTCAACGACCAGAGGAAGAAGCAGATTGTGTTTGAATTTCAGTAGATGCTGGTGTGGGTGGATCTGGCATGCATGAAAACCTCCACCAAAGAGGGGAGCCGTCGACCCCGGCCAGGACAGAGCAAACACAACCCCCCCAGGGCCCCTCAGGCCGCAGCAGCGCAAAGGCACAACCTCAGGGCCCCGCAGGGTCCACCGGCCAGAGAGCAAACCCAGGAGCCAGGAGCGCCTCCACCCCAACACGGCCCGCGCCCCAAGCCCAACGCAGCAGAACGGGGCACAGCAGGCCCACCAGGCACCCCACCGGCCCACAGCCCCCGCTCCCCAGGCACCGAAACCCCCAGACGCCCCCCCCCCACCCCCACCCCCTCCAACCCGGCCACCCAGGGGAGGGGGAGGAAGGCGGACAGGGGAGTGGGATGGGACGGGGGAGGAGACGACAAGAAGGGCAAGGCAGCAGAGAGAGGGGGGAGGAGGAGGAAGGGTGACGAGGGAGAAGTGACCGGGAGGCGGAGGACGGGCGGGAAGAGGCAAGGAGGGAGAGGCGGCAAGGGGAGGAAGGGTTTAGGGGAGAGGGAACCACGGGGCACCCCAGAGGCCCACCCGCCCCGCATCGCCGGGCACGGAGCAACAGACCGCGCCGGGGCGACACCAGGGAGAGCACCGCAACGCAGCACCCCCCAAGAGACCCAGGGAACGGCCAAGACTCAGCACCAGCAGCCAACAGAGGGGCAGAGCCGCCCACGCTCAGCCAGGGGGGACAGCACCTATAAAATTTTACCCACTCTGGCATGCAGTGATATTAACCCTTAGTGCCCATTGAAAGTGAATCTTGAGGAGTTGGTGACTGTAAGGTGTCATTTGATGTGGTCTGCTCGATCCTGCTGGCAGCAACTGGGTTCCTGACTATAAAAACACAACCATTAGTTACAAATTGCCAAATACAGAAACAGCAATATAAGTTATCGCAATGTGGTGGCTCTCGCTAACAGGCAGAATTAAGTAACCAGATTTAGATTAAAAGATTATATATACGTAGACAATGTTTGTATACATTTTGATATTTGGTTTTTATTCGAGGCAGATATTTTTTCCATTAAAATGTGATTCATGAGGAGGTTAGACCATTGGTAGACCATTCAGTTTGTTTATTTTTCCAGTTAACAAGAATCGTTTTTTTAGCGATAGTAAGGGCTACGAGTATAGATTGAAATTGTTTACGTGTTAAGTCAGTTGTTGTTAGGTCACCTAGCAAACACAAGTTTAGAGATAAAGTTATCCTACAGTCCAAGATAGCGTAAAGTTTTTCTAATACTTTAGTCCAGAAATACATAACTTAACCATAAAGCATGAAAATAAGTGTCTGCAGTGTTTAGTAAACACTGGAGACAAATGTCAGAGTCTGAGAGTCCCATTTTCTTAAGCATATATTGAGTAATATATGTTCTATGAATAATTTTATTTTGGATAAGTTGTAAATTTGTGTGTTTTGTCATTTTAAATAAGTTTTCACAAACTTGAATCCAAAAGTCAAATTCCGGAGCAATAGACAAGTCTGTCTTCCAATTCAAGATGGGTAAATACATTTTATCTGTATACGAAAGTAACTATTTTTGAGTTTTTTGTAATATCTGTAGCTAAAACAGGCGGTTGGAGCGTACCCCGAAGTGTTGGAATTTGTTTCTTTATCATATTGTTAACTTGCAGATAATGTAAAAAAATTCACTTTTTTATTTTGTATTTTTGGAGCAAGGATGTATATGATATAAACATATTATCTGAGAAAAGATGGTGGAAATGTGTAATTATTTTCTGCTCCCACACTACACCTAAATAAAACGATTGGTTGTTAAGTTGAAAGTCAGGGTTATGCCATATGGGAGAAAGCCCACAGGGCTCCAATTGCTCTTTTGTCATTTCTCGTGCCTTCCACCAGGCGGTCAGGGTGGCGGAAATCATTGGGTTTTTAAAACAATTGTGTCGCTTTATCGATGTTGTAATAAAGAGTAAATCTAAAATCTGAGGTTATAACAATCCTTCTGTTCTAGTTCCAGCCAACAGTTAGTATCTCTGTTGGGTTGTGCCCCTTGAATGATATATTTTAGCTGGTTAGCTATATAGTAGTATATAAAATTTGGTGCCTCTAGACCTCCTTTGGATTTATTTTTCTGAAGAGTAGATAGACTAATCTTTGCTTCTTTTTTTTTTAATTCCAGTAGAATTTTGTAACGGCCGAGTCCAACGACTGGAACCAGTTAGGCGTAGGTTTGAATGGAATCATTGAGAAAAAATAATGTATTGTAATTGGTGAAATCGGACGGTAACTTGATGGAAGGGTGGGGTCTTTTTCTGGCTTAAATAAAAATGTAATTGCTGCTGTGTTCATATGTGGACGTATGTAACCATTAGTTTTAATTTATGTTACTACTCTTAAGAATAATGGAGCCAAGCATTAACCAAAAGTGCTTAAAAAAATATAGCCGGATAACCATCCGGGCCAGGTGCTCTGTCATTAGGCATACTATCTAGAAGACTGTACAGCTCGTTTATAATGAGTGGCACATGTAACATATCTTTATATTCAGTAGATAAGTGAGGTATATTTAAGCTGCTGAGGAATGCCTCAATATGCTCAGGGTTAGGCTTGTTAGTTTCTGAGTATAGGTTGCGATAATAGTTATAAAAAAAAAAAGATTAATTTCTTCTGGTGATTGTGTGCACCAGTTGTCTCTTAAATCGCCATTATAAGAGATTTTTCCCGATTGTGTTAAAGTTGGTTTGCAAGAAATGTATCTGATTTGTTAATATATTCAAAGTTGTTGTATCTCAATTGCTGTTGTATTAAACTCTTTCTTTTTAGATACCATATCGTCTAACTGTATTTTTGTATTTAAGTCAGTCCATATTTGGTTATTTAGGTTTATTGCGTATTCATCCGTCAGTTGTTTAATTTTATCTTCCAAGTCTTTTTCTAATTGACTTTGGATCTAATATTTTTGCTGTCCCTAAATCAGTAAAATAACGCTCTGTTCAAAACAGCCTGTTTTAGGGGTGTGTCACTTTTATGTAAATAGCTGCACCAGGCCACGCCTAGGCCATACCCTTCTCTCTCGAAGGGGCAGTGATTTCGGTCATGGTAGCCATGTGCTAATGTTGTGGAAACGGAAACGACCTGCCATGGGAGCAGAAGAAAAGAACAATACAGACATGTCTTTACACATTTGAGAACTATGTGGAAAACGGCATAATGTTTTACCATAAGAAAAAGTAGCATAACGTTACTACAGAGACTATGTTGTAGCGTTAGTTTGTGATTGTTTAGGCAATGGTTATTTTGACGTAACCAGCAAATCTCCCGCGAACGATATTTTGCCGTGAATGTCTCAGATTTGCCGTGAATGATTGTAGACATTTACAAGCGGTTATGAATAACACAAATGTGCACCTTTAGGCCACTGCACGGTCGCAACTTGCAAGCCATCTCGTCGAGACCACTTAGCGGCCGGTTAGCATCACAAAGTTATGTCAACTAGGTGGCGAGTTGCCAGTCACGGCAAATTAACCACCGCGGATTGTATCTTCACAAAACAATATGCAACCACTTCATATTATCCAACCACCTTCTGCTTTATCATATCTGACCTCTTATAACCTAACAACCTCCACACGACAAATGTAGCTCCCACTTTAGGCACTAAAAATACACCAGCAGTATGGTAGAAGTTGCACATCTCTTATTAGAAAGGATAGGAAGGAAAGCGAAATATATATTTTTTAACTTACATCTTTCCCATTTGCAGTCGTGTCACACTGTTGGGACCAATCCATTATATTTAAACGTGTTGCAAATCCAGCTCTGAACAGGCTTTCACTAACAAAACAGTCCTTTGGGATATGATCGGTACATGTCCTTCAAAAATAAAATTAATCCACTGTCTTCTCAAAGACTTGGGACGAAGGAAGCAACCACTTTTTCCTGATCATTGTTTCCCCTCTCCACGGAGCATTTGCGAGCAGGGGGAGAAAAAGAAAGGAGCTGCCAGCGTATCAAATTTCAGTGGGCGTGACAAACCTTTACCAGAGGTAATGAATGACCCAATTATCGGTACAAATCCACTCTTAACACAGCTCAAACATAAAGATAATCTTCTAAGACAATCTTCTAAGACATAAGATTGTCGTTATTCAAAAAATGGGTGGATGAACTTCAGGTAGGTGATATTAATATGTTTAATGAACAGGCACTTGTTTTGTCAAGTCAGAGAGCTTCTTTGTATGGGTACATTCCGTTCACGTCACAGTCTGCGGAGTCAGCTGGCTCGGGGAGAACCTCAGATTTTCGTTGTAAATATTGCCGGCGTAAACTACATAAACTTTGTCCTGAAATCCTGTTCGATCGCCAATTAAGGGCACTAAAAGAAGACTTAATTACGTTGACATTGTATTGCACGGTGCCTGTTGCCAGTTAAGGGCATTTGCATTGTTAGCGTGTTAACGTTGCTAGCATCTGCAGCTACAGTCATCGGACTACTTTTCAAAGGCAGTCTAATTGACGTGATGATTGCACACATTGATGCTGACAGCCGTTCCTCGTGATAAGTTTAACAAATTGGGCTCACTCAATTGTGCAGTTGACGGTCGGCAAAATCACAACTGTGGTTCTGATGTCACTGTCTCGCAGACCAAAAACTATTCAACTCGGAAGTTCATTTCAAGTGCTGTATGTACATGGAGTAAAAATCAGTCAAGGAATAACGACAGGTAAACCAAAAATAACACCAAATACTGTACTATACATAATATAAATGGATAATGACCTGACACTTTGGGAGGACTGGCCATCGGGAATTTCATGAGTTTCCCAAATGCCCAGTCCATCAACAGCGACAAATCTAATAGTAATAGCTTGATGTGGGTTGAACAACGAATTGGCACGTTGGACACTGCATCATCGCTCCCCTGAAAAAGTTCAGGCTCATGATTTTTTTTTTTACTTTAAGCCCTGTTAACTAAACATGTATTTTAGCTGATAAATATTTAAAACTGTAAAGTACAACAACAGTAGCAAAATAATAGAAACCTTTTAAAACTATTTCAAAATAAAATTATCGAAAGAAAATGTTGTTTGCGTTGGTTGATTTTCATATTCTAAAATTGTATATGTTATGTCTTTGTGTCATGATAGACGCAGGTCGTGCTGCGACAGGCTTGGTTGGAACACATCAGGCCAGTTCTGGTTATTAATAAAATAGACCGACTTATCATGGAGCTGAAGTTTACCCCTCAGGAGGCTTATGCCCACTTGCAAAAAATCATGGAACAGGTGAAGATCTAACAATTGTCTAACACCACACCCTGACACAAGTTACAATACTTTTATGCCATTATGTGTTTTCTTTTAGGTGAATGCTGTCACAGGAACCTTGTTCACATCCAGAGTGATGGAGGAGCAAGCAGAGAAAACAAAAGAGGAAAAAGCGAGTGAGACACCACCTGAAGGTCAAGTGTATGACTGGAGTGCAGGGCTTGCGGAGGCCGATGACTCTCATCTGTACTTCTCTCCTGACCAAGGAAATGTGGTCTTTGCGAGTGCTCTTGATGGATGGGGCTTCAGGTGAGGATGGTCTATTTTTAAATATTCTCCCTCAGGCAGACTTAATCATCACGATTATTTTGGTTATCATTTAAATTATGATTATTCAAATGTTTATTTTTGGTATGTCACGGGTTCATTTCCTAAAGGGGAAAAAATGATGGCGCAGTCGATAAACTTCAGTGAGGTGTTTTTATTTACACCAACACGGTATAAAAATGTTGAAAACAAATATTTACAGTGCAAATCCAGTGCAAAAAACAATACCAACAATATTTACAAGTTCCATTAGTCTTTTCCGTAACTTACTGTGGTAGCCAGTCACTCACCATCCCACTTGGCTGAGCACTCCCTACAAATGAATTTAGATCCCTTTAAATACCCCTAGCCCCTCCATCCTGGCAAACCATTTAGGCAATCATGGGGTATAATACCAAGTTAACCAAAAATAACAAAAGCATGTAAATAAATATCTGCAACATATATTAACCATAACAAAAATCCTCCAATCACAATCCATAACTTAATCTCTCAAAAAAAGAAACTCAGTAAATAATAAACCAAACTACTTTTGTGGTATAGTCCATAGCCATGTGACACCTCAAGCACGGCAAAAGCGCTATTTAAGTGGGAGTCCGGAAGTTCTGGTCCAGTGTTTATTGTCCAATGACCCCGCAGAATGCAGGTGAGCGTTTGCGGTGCGTGTCGTGCGTCGGTGTCGAGTGTGCACCGGGGAAACAACGGGGAAAAGGAATGTGTCTAGGCGGCAGGTGAGCAGTTTATGAAAGTGTCGAATTACGGGAGGAATTTGTGTGGGCTGTGAAAACAGTTTGGATGGAGCTCGTCCCCGCAGAAACGAAGAGCGAGCAGCGCACGCTCGCATGGGCTGCTCTTTTCAGCTAGACGGCAGCTCGCTCCAGTCGGGGAGTGGCGGACAGTCACAGGCGCTCCGTCACATGGTATAAAACAAGAACATTTTTAAACATTGAAAACATATTGATGGAAAACAATCCTTAAGTTTTCCGCGTGTTCGTGAAATCAGACTGGAGATCGGTGAACAGTTCCTTCGAAGGATTTATTTACAGAAATTTCTGGACAAAGCACAAGATTCAGCCAATCGCCATGAAATCCCCGTGTCTCTGTCTCGCCCCTCCCACTTGTAGTCGTTCTTATGGTTTCCGCATAGCAGCCCCAAAAAAACCCTCCCCTTCCTCTTCCTCCTTTGCTGCCCTTAAGCCCCGCCCCTCTCGCAAGCAAGACAGACAGTACTCAAATACACATTGACAGATGGCCGATTGATGTAGAAATAATCTAGGTTCAGACAACCTGGCCCCCCGACAGATGTCCAACCAGGCGGAAACACAGTTTGCCAGACATCCTGGCACCTTTGCAGGCATGATAAAACTTTACAAAGGAATCGATTATAACACATTTTCTCCCCCAGAACAGATGGTTAATTACATGAGATAAGAGGAAGGAAGAATCTTCAAACGTTCCGTCACATTATTACCCTCACCAAGCTTTACTGAGGAAATTAAAACTGTTATGACTAAATCTAAACAGTTATAACTAAATTGAAACAGCAGAATGTCCAACAATATTAAGACAAATACAATTATTTGAAACACTTTATTAACGTAAGTTCCTTTTGGACCAAATACAATTTATAAATATGTATATTTATGTTAGCAAAAACCTGGAGTTTGAGTGCAGCTTGTGCAGTATGGCTTGCAGGGTGCAAAACAACTCAAAATTAATATTATTGGTAGGGATGAGGTGGTACAGCATCTGTATCTGTTCGACCATCTAAATGTATCTGTATTCGGAGAGGGCGTGGCATAACCCAGAAATGGGTGGGGTTTAACCAGATGTAGGCATGGCTTAACAAAATGGGTGAGGCTTACATCAATACATTAATGTATTTTTTTGCATAAAGTTGAATTTTTTTTTTTAAATTGATATGATTTGATCAAAAGTTTCTATATTTTTTGTTTATTTGAAAATGATTTACAAAACAGCCTAATAAAGATTCAAATCAATGCTAATTGAACATTAACCAATCTCTGCCTTGTCAAGAGTGCTGCGGCTGCAGAAAATTAAGGACCAATTAAGAGATAATTACTGTCCGTGTGCCAGAAGGTGACGTCGGCGACAGATCCTCTCTCTCACACATGGCGCGGAAAGGAGGGAGGGGCGGGTTTCCTTCAGTACGGATATTAAGGAAGTCTGGCAAAAATCTATTATCTGTACATCTGTACATTATCTGTTATCCAGCTCACTCCTAATTATTAGGGCTGCAGCTATTGAATATTTTGGTATTCAGATAGCCGACTGAAAATTCTAGTGAATAATCCGGTATTTGGATACAAATGAAAAATATATATATTCTTGCTTTGTGTATGGGACAGCTCAGAACAAATTTTAATATGTTGTTTTGAACAATATAATATACACAACAAAATTACTGGCTTATCGAATCAAAACATATTAATAGTATTTTATGATTTTTTTTTTAATTTTAGCCCCTGCTACTGATTTAAAGCCATTCAGAAAAGAGAGCGAAACAAGTAACAAGCTCAACTAAACACACACACAAACCGACTATTTATAGTTGGTTAGTTAGTCTGTGCCAATGACAGATGAACGGGTCGTCATCATGCTTATTCCGGCTTTATTGTATCTTATTTGAGCAGAAAACAATTTGCTATGTTACTCTGTTGGCGCTATATAATGTTCGGTCACTGTAGGTCACATTCGATTTCTTTATAACTCCTCAATTTTCTTATTTTTCCTTGTTCTGAATGGAAGTCGCTCAGGTTATGTTAGCATCAAGCTAGTGCTGCACAGGATACCTGAACCAGTACCGTACCTCGATGTTTCGGCGTCAAAAACGACTCTGTATAATTATTATTTTTTTCTTACATTTTTTAACTTTTTTGCTTACATGGCCGACAACCACAGCAAGCCAACCGACATGACAAAGCCTGTCTGTAAGGCTTTATTTAAGTTACTATGGCTCGAGGCGAGAACACCTTCAATATGGCCAAGCACCTCGCTAACGATTGTGCCCTGTAAAAAAAAGTATCCGCTGCCGCGCGAGGGCATTCATATCGAGTGGAAGCCACGCGACAGCACTACATACTCATGTTTTCAATAAACACACAAAGAACACACTTGTGGTTTTCGATTTTCAGTTTTAGAAACATTTATTTATTTATTTTTTAATAGTTTTTATTTTATAATAGCATGAACATTTACAAGTATTCTTTACACACACAAATATGCAGGAATACATTCAACATAGTGCACTTTTTTTTTTATACAATTCTGCAATAACAACAAATTCCCCCCGCTCCCACCCCGAGAACTTTAGGAGGCACACAGCTATAAACTAAAGAACCTACTGCAAAAATTTAACTGAAGACATAATATAATTATTTTAATGTGCGCTTGGAGGTAAGGAACATCTGAAATACAGTAATATAAATGTGTACAATACGTAGTTGTACAATCTGTACCGATTCGTCGAGTCTAAGATGACTTGGCTGCCCCGTTTATCAAGTAGGAATGGTTTTAAGGCCATTCAATTATGTCAGTATTGGGTTCCAACCAGAAAATAATCTATCCCTGGACACCCTGAGTGAGTATTTTATCTTTTCCAGTTGGATAATTTTGCATCAGATCGCTCATCCACAAGGCTGATTTTGGTGGGTATTTAGCCTTAGATAAAGTGTCAAAAATCATGGACCAATAAGAAGACAGAGTAGAACAGGACCAGAACATGTGTGTTAATTTGCAAAAGCAATTATGTTCTTATGGTTTTTACTGATCGTTGAGTAATTTCCATTCACCACGCCAAATATAGCCATCACTGTGGTGGGATGGAGATCAAGATGAGAAGTGCCTTAGATAAAGTGTCAAAAATCATGGACCAATAAGAAGACAGAGTAGAACAGGACCAGAACATGTGTGTTAAGTTGGCTGGGCTGGTTTGGCACCTATTACAATTTGCATCTGTCTTTGGGTATATTTTTGACAGTTTTGCCTTCGAATAGTGGCAGTGGTGCAAAATCTTAAATTGTATCACACTCAGTTTTGCACATGAAGCACTGTTATTCACTCTCTGCAGTGCAGTGTTCCATATTTCCTCCAAACTCATTCTCAATTCATTTTCCCAGTCCGCTCTAATCTTTTGAACAGATACTTTATTAAGTGAGGATATACAATCTTTAATTCTGGAAATTAGTTTCCTTGAGTCCGGTGAGCCTTCTAATAATTCGTCCAAAGCGGATACTGGGGTTATATATGGAAAATTGGGGTCATTATGCTGAAGGAAGTGTCAGATCTGAAAATATCGAAATAAATTTGATGTAGGGAGATTGTATTTGAGTTACAAATCTTCAAAGCTTTCCAGTGTATTATTTATATACAAATCCTTAAAGCTAAAAATGCCTTGTCTCTGCCAATGAAAGAATCCAGAATCTGATATAGCATGGGGGAAGAGATGATTATTGATTATAGGCCCGATGTGGAGAAAATTATAGAGCCCGTAATGCTTTCTCAACTGATTCCATATTTTAAGGGTATGTACTACTACTGGATTTCTAGTAAAGTCAGTAAGAGAGAGGGGGAGACTGGAAGTCACTAGGGCGCAAAGTGATGGAGAGGCACATGATGTGGATTCAAGGTGACACCAGTCTGTCGGAATTGTGTAGCCAGTATAGAATTTTGTGAATGTTTGCAGCCCAGTAATAATGGCAAAAATTTGGAAGCGCCAGGCCGCCCTTTGCACTAGGCCTTTGTAACAAGTCTAGGCGTATTCTAGGTATTTTCCCATCCCATATAAATGAGGTGAGAGCCTTGTCTAGGGTTCTAAAGAAGGATTTAGGGAGATAAATTGGAATACACTGAAATAAATATAGGAATTTTGGGAGCACACTACCCGCTAGAGATAGGGGAAGTGGTCTCCATTTTTTTAAGTCTGATTCAACTTTACCAAGCAGCCTTTGAAAGATTATCCTGATAGAGCCTTCGGTCCTTGTGATATTAATGCCCAGATATTTTAAACCATCCTTGGATACTTAAAGGTTAGGGAGTTACCCTGCATCGAGAGGGCCAAATCATTCACGGGGTAACGCTCACTTTTACCAATGTTTAATTTGTATTCAGAAAATGCACCAAACCTCCCCAAAATACGGACAATGTGAGGTAAACTTAAAATGGGGTCTGAAACAAGTCGTCCGCGTACAACGAATCCTTGTGCTCCCGCCCGCCTCTATGAATTCCGTTCATGGATTGCATTGATCAAAGTGCGATAGATAAGGGTTCAATGACCAACGCAAATAATAATGGACTGAGGGGGCAGCCTTGGCATGTGCCCCTGATAATCAGAAAGGTTTCGATCGCTTGCTGTTGGTACAGAGGCAGTAGGTGATGTATATAGAAGTTTATTCCAGGTAATAAAGTTGGGGCCAAAACCAAATTTCTCGAGACACAAACAAATAGTCCCACTCCACCCTGTCAAAGGCCTTCTCCGCATCCATTGTGATAACCACCTCTGGCGCCTCATTGGAAGCAGGTGTGCATGATGGAAGTGGGTAGCGGTCAGCAGTAATTAGCAGCTAGCAGCTGCAGAGCGCAACAGAGCACTTACAAAATGGCGGAAAAACGAGCCAAAACATATCATTTTCACCCAGAGTGGGAGTAAGATTATTTTTTTGTTTATTATAATTCAAAATCCGCCTGTTTAATCTGGAAGGGAACAGCGGCGTTGGCGAAGAAAGGAAATGTGGAGCGGCACTTTGAAACTTTACATGGGAGTTACGAGAAGGACGTATCGGCAAGAACTGATATACGCGCTGCAAAAGTGAAAGCACAGCTTGCAGCACAGCAAGCAATTTTCACCAAACCGAAGGCCAAGGCTAAAGCTGCAACTATTGCTTCCTATCGCGTAAGTTACGTTCTTGCTAAACACAAGAAGCCATTCAGAGACGGGGATATTGTGAAGGAAACCATTCTCCGAGCAGCAAAAGCCTTTGTGATTATTGAGCATTTGCACCGACGTCACTTGATCACGTGACTGCCCTATCACGGACGGCGGAAGGAAATTATTGTTGAATGGAAGTGGACGTGACCTGGAGCGACTTAGTGACTTAGCGACTTATTTTACAAATTAAAATGAAATCTACTACTTCAACCGAAGTTTGCCTGTCAGTCGAAGTTGCACATTTAGTCGGGACTCATAGAGCGCGATATTTACTTAAGTTGGAGATCGCTAGTTTGAAAACAGCCCCTTACCTTCTGTTGCCTGCTGTTTTTACCAAGTTAATAAAATCGTCGACGCCGGAATTCACAGCGCACGACGTATATCATTATGTAGTCAATACCGTCTCTTCTGCTTACACCGGGGCTGATTCAAAAGCTTGTTGCTGGCTGAGTCTCTGGGACGAGATGCTACGTCCCACCGGGGGACAATATACTTCGTAATGCAAATGTAAAACTTGTTTATCATGCTAACTGACTTATTTAAATAGTCCGTTCTATATTGAAACGCTGTGATGATGGTATGTTACTATGTTTACTAGCATGGAACAAATGACTATCGTAGAGGCAAGCTATGCAGTAATTTCATGAATAGAGTGCAAATCTCCAAGCACAAAGACGAAATCCCTCATTATTAAAAAGTCAAATGCACTTAATAGCTTCGAACAAAGTGCATTTTAAAACTAAGCTGTGTGTTCGTGCAGTTGGAATGGACGCTAACTATCTGGCTCGTTAATGTGATTTGAAACACGCAATTCGACACCTCTGTTATAATATTTGTTAGAGTGTACGTTTACTAGTAAAATGTATGAACATTTATCTACTAACTTTGCAAAAAATGCAAATCCGTGAATATTTTGTGGGTTGCCAGTCTTTTCTGTTGATTGCTGCTATCAATTGACATCGTTCGTCTTCATTAGTAGGTATGTGATAAAAAAGCAACATTTGGTTTACTCCTTTGCCTGTCTGTACAACCGACCGCACAGCAAGATATGACCATTTTATAAGATAATCAATTAGATAAAGGACTTTACGCTGTACGAGATTCAATGGTTACAATACAGACAAGTGGCTCTTTTGCTGTCCAGCGTCCCGGAGGGGGCGTTCCCATGAGGGCTGTGACATCACGTGCTAAAGGTCAATACTTTAAAAATAAATCTGAGATTTTAAAGGCCATTAACGAAGTGCAACTTTCCCACAACACCACTACAAGGCGATGTGAAGAAATTGCCGTGGATGTACAGGAGCAGCTGAGGAAGGATATTGGCAGGTCTGTGCGCTTTACCCTCCAATTTGACGAGTCGACTGCTATGGTGGATGTGGCACAATTATGTGTTTTCATCAGGATGCTTTTCAAAGACATGAGCATCTAGGAAGAGCAACTCATTGTTTTGCCATTAAAAAGACACACCAGAGGTGAAGATATTTTTAATGCTTTTATGGGATTTGTTGGTGGGACAAAATTGCCTCTCTTCAATGCCTCAATGACTGATGACCACCTTGTTGCCTGCCTACGCCTTGCGACCAGCACCTATACTCCTGATTAGGAGAAGCTAGCTGCCTCCTACCAATGTCCGGTCTCCCATTAAGGTAGGAAGTGATTTCCTTTTTTAAAACTCAGCGATACACTTGTATCTGTTTTTTCATATTAGGGTTATTTATGGTTATTGTTCATCATGCAGTTTGCCAAGTGTGTGTTGCAAGTGTGAGATGAGAAGAGTGTGATATGATGTCTAGTGGTTTGTAAAAACATGAAAAAGTGTTGTGAGGTTAGTTACTGAAGGAGGGAAAAGATGTGTTAGTTTGTGATGTTGGCGCTGGTAGATCTTGGGAGCTTGGCGACTTGAAAAGTAGATCTTGGGTCCAAAAAGGTTGGGCACCCATGCTGTAAGCAGAAGGTCCCGGGTTCGCGTTCCACTCAGGGTTTTTTTTCCTCCCCTTCTCCACTCTGATTTATTGCGGCAAAGGAGCCGTTTTGTTTCCAATGTTTATTGAAGAATTGAACATCCATCCAATTTTCACATTTAAAGAAGATGTGGTTGTAGTGCAAATGCTGTCCGGTCTTGCGTGGCCACTCAGTTGAGTGCTCAAACACAGCGCTCCAGAGTTTTGTGGGCGCGGCAACCGCGTGGGAAGAGGCGGGGTTTTACTGATCTGGGTGTTTTACTTCCGTGCAAAATACCATGCCATGGTGTCAAAGGTAAGATTTAATCATTGTATGCCTATAGTTAACTGCGGAAGGGCTTAAAATACAGCGATACATACCCTCTAACCATCTGCTGTCAAGCTAAAGGATCATCTGTGGTCAAAATTAATAGATTAATCTGCGTTAATACATGATTAATGCGATCATTTTTTGTGATTAAAAATGAGTTAATTCCTTAACTTTGACTGAAATGTTGAGTTATAATGATTGTGAAGTCATTTATATTTAAAGAAAATATGGAGTCTCACATGCTGCTGTAAAATACATATCATTATTCAAAAGTGAAAGTATACACATGACTAATTATGCTCCAGGTAACCCTTTGTTGCCATGAGGGCTGTTGACCCCTCAAATATGTAGTGTGTTTTGCCCAGGGACCTTTTAACTTGAGACTTTGATTTTGCTGTTGTATTTTTGCAGCATCCAACATTTTGCCCTCATGTATAGTGAGAGGATGGGCATTAATCCAGAGGTGCTTCTCAAAACCCTGTGGGGGGATTTCTACCTCAATGCAAAGGCTAAGAAGATCATGAAGGGAGCTCAGGTAATGTCATGATGGTACAACATTCACTGAAGTTAATATGATAGATTTATTATCATTTCAAAAAGATGATTAATCATAAATATTTATTCTTAACTGTTTGACTGCCAAGCATTTTCAGAAAAGAGGATATGTGGGTGCCAGCTGATTTAAGCATTCCTATTAGGAATGTTAGGAATTTTCAAACTGTCATGGCCCGAGCCAGCAAAAGGGACAGTCTGAGGTGTTTAACTCATTCACTCCCAGCCATTTTCACTGAAGCAATCTCCTTCACTCCCAGCTGTTTTACTGGATTTTGACGAGGTCCAAAGACCTGTTGTGTTCTATCGCTATAAAAAACATGGAACCTACCAAAAAGACATAATATTGTCTCTTCTTTCATCAGGAAAAAAAAGTATATTTCTATCTGTTCCGTTTTGCAGCAATTAGCATTAGAATATAGCTAAATGTCATCATTATTCACTAATCTATTTAGAAATGTGAGTAAAATAGTTTTTTTTCAACATGGCCCTGGTTGATTTATTTTGCTCTGCTGCCACCTGCTGACCATTTGTGTAATAACTACCATTTCTTAAACCATTCTTTGCAGGTGAGAGGCTGCATCAAAGCCTTCTGTATGCTCTAACAAAAAAATAAAAAAAATAATTTAAACGTATAAAAACACATTTGGGACACTTAAAACATTTAACAAAGAACATATTTATACGTTTTGGGGAGCAAATGAGATAATGTGAAAAGGCTTAATGTAGCTTAATAGCGGTGAAAATTTGCAGTAACAATATTTTTTATCCTTAACTCTTTGACTGCCAGACGATTTAAGCATTTTGACTGATCTTTCAAGGTCCACAGAAAATTTTCTGTTTGGACTATGGAAACACATACTACCAAATGAAAGATTGAACTTTAATCTTTCATCAAAAAAAAAGAAGAAGTTTGTTTCTACCTTATTCCGTTCTTTAGTAATCAACAATAGAAAATGGTTAGTTTCATCCAAATGCGCTTGTTTTGGACCAAAATATGGAGAAATCAAGCTTTTAGTGAAACGATATTATTTCATGCACTCTAGTGAATTTGACACTTTTTTGTCCATGAATGATGCCACAAACACCTAAATAGTGCTTTACTTCTATAAAACACTACCACCAAGAATGAAAAAGTGTTTTTTGATAGCAAAATACGTTTATTTACATTCAACAGTTTAACAATTTGACAACAATTTGCTTTATAAAATAATTTCTGCCGCCTGCACATAGGCTGTTGTCAAGAAATTGTAGTTATATTAAAAATATGATGAAACCGTGAAAGCTGGACTCGAACCCATGACCACACGTTCGCAAAATCAGCAATTTAACCTCTCGACCACATAGACAGTGTTGTGCACAGAACTGGTACTTGTAGTCAATTCATGCAATTCAGGCTTGATGCCTGTAACCACGTATTATTCACAAAATGGATAGATGCACTTTGGGTAGTATATTAATTTGTTTTCTTTACTGGCGCTTACTCGTTTGTCATTTCAGAGAGCTTCTTTGATTGGCTACATTTCATCTTGTCACAGTCAATTAAAATCCGAATCCAGTCAGAAAACTATTGGCGATAGACTTGCATGAGTTCCCATTGTGAACTGAAATTGATTAATATAGAAATAACTTAATGTCAAATTACATTTAATCAAATGGATGTAAAATAATTAAACAATGACCATTTCTGAAATTAAAGTGAGATTTGAACCGACGCACTTGCAGAAACAACATTAGTGGGAAAGCATTCCCACTAATAAAGGTTAGAAACAACATAAGTAGGAATAATGTAAGTAATAATAATAATGTAATGCTGTTTCAGCATTCACACAATCACTGGATGTTGGTTTGTCGCGCCCCCCACCCCATGTCGAATTGTGTTTAGAGCACCGGGCTTTTCTGGGGGAAACCCTGAACTTACTAACAGATTGAACAACTACCCACAAATCAAACACTGGTACTGTATAACAGTTGACAGACTTTGAAGTGCAGTACATAATACTGCTTCTCAGGTACTGGTGTTATCCCCCTGATACATTCTTGGTAGAGAGGCCAAAGACCCTAGTCTGTCTACATGCTTAGATACTTCTGTATGCAACCTCCCAGAGCATGAACCATTTTTGTGTGTAAACGCAAACTTAACAAATTTGCGGGGTACATAGGGAAGTTCTGGAATTGGTTCCTGCAATCTGAAAGCCACTTATGTACGTGGCCTACCCCGGTCAATCTAGGCCATGGGTTTCTCGAGTGTTGGCGCTCCTTCCTCTCATCCCTCCCAGTGTTTATGAACTCCCCTTGGGTGTTTTTTTTTCACAAAGTTTCATTATCGCACCATGTTCTTTTTTTTATTTCGCTATAGTTCTTCAGGTTGTGCGTACGTGCGTGTTGGGTGGAGAGGGCGGGTTATGTTTTTATGTTGTACCTTGGATTTGTTTTTATGCTGTGCCTTGGATGTTTTATTGCACAGCACTTTAAGTTGCATTTTTATGTATGAAAGGTGCTATATAAACAAAATTTTATTTGAATTGATAGTGTTAGATTGTGCATCACAATGCAAAGCATTAATGAGACATGTTGTTATATGAGCTTTAAATATATTATGTTCTGTCCATTACTGTGAACAAAAACAAATGTAACCCCTAACTTTCCTTTCTTTGCCGCCATGCTGCAAACTTATCAAATAGACTTTCAGATGTATGGTTGTTACTCCCTTTGAGAAGTTGCTACTGTATTTCATTGCATGAGAAGACACTTGCTTGCTTACTTGTCGTAGATAGACAGATCGATACATCACAATTTGTATAGTCTATGCAAATGTCACTCAGCATAATTTTCAAATCATCAACTGTTAGAGAATAAATGAATGTTTTTTTTAAACATTTGAATGAAAATAGTATATATTTTTTCAACTCTTTTTTTTTTTTTGGAACACTTGCAGAGGTTTTTCGCTATTGGTTTTGTTCATTCCAATATGTTTATTTCTATTTTATAGACCGATCAATACATCTAAATTTGAATAGTCTATGCCACAGGTGTCAATTTCTGGTCTTCGAGGGCTGGCATCCTGCATGTTTTTGAGGTTTTCCTACTCCAACACACCTGATTCAATGATCAGGATCAATATCAGGCTCCTGCAGAGCTTGCTGATAAGATGATCATTTGAATCAGCTGTGTTGGACGAGGGAAACCTCTAAAACATGCAGAACTTTGGCCCTCAAAGACTGGGTTTTGACACCTGTGGACTCGGTGCAAACAGCATAACTTTTTTATTTTTTTAATCAACCTCCAATGACAACATTATTTTTTTCTCCAACTTTTTTCAACACTTGCAAAGATTTTCTTGTTATTGGTTTTATTTATTCCAACACGTTTATTTCTATTTCATGTTTTAAATCAGTTTGATTTTTGTAATTTTCCAAAATTATTTTCTCCGCCACTACAGGGCATCCTTACTACAATTCCTATTGTCACACTGTCCTTTGGTCAGGTCCGTGGGCCATTTTGGTACTGGGCCATTTACGTACTTTTTTTTTTCTTCTTCTTTCTTCAACAGATTTCCTTCAGCATTTCCATGTACCATTTCCAATTACCGTTTATTATGGGATTACACAAGTAACCAGGGTGATTCTGAACATTCTGAAGTGCAATATGCATTTGCACCTTCCACCCCTGTCCGTGAATTGTTGCCGGTCCCCGAAAAGCATGCACTTATATGCGCCTATGTCCGTGGCGAAAAAAAGGTTGGACATGACTGCCCTAATGTATTTTCTATCCCTTTGTTTTTCCCAGGTCAAAGGCAAAAAGCCACTCTTTGTGCAGCTTGTCTTGGATAACATTTGGAGTTTATATGATTCTGTTGTTACTCGCAGGTGGGTCATAAAATTGACTTTGAAGTACTGACAATCAACTAGCCTCACTAATTTGCATATTTTTACGGATTATATTATTTGTGCCAAGTTGTCAATCTTTTCGTTAACAGAGACAAGGAGAAGGTTGAGAAGGTGCTGTCATCTCTTGGCGTCAAGGTGATGGCCAGGGATTGTCGTCACTCTGACCCTAAAGTCCTTCTGTCTGCTATATGCAGCCAATGGTTACCAGTGTCTCAGGCGGTCCTCTGTATCCTTTTTTATTACTGGTATTTATTTATTTATATCGTTGGCTTTAAGGTTCCATTTATGATTTTTAGTTACAATTTTCTTTGACACTTGGCTGTAGCAATGGTATGTAATAAGCTTCCGAGCCCATTACACATACCAACAGAGAGGGTGGAGAAACTGATGAGTGTAGGAGTGCAGCGATTTGACACCTTACCTGAGAGGACACAGGAACTGAAAAATGGTATGAATTGGAACACATTTCTTCTTCTTTTCAGTGAATTTAAGAAAAGTGATTTCTGATCACCAATCCAATCACAAGATGGAGCAATGTGTCTGTTTAAATAACTTCTTTATTTACTGTTTATTTGAGAAAAAAAAAAAAAAACGGCTCTTATGTGTTGAGGATTTTTGTGGTCAATCAGCAAGTTTGGAAAACCCCACCGATACCAATTCAATCAGTAGATGGACATATACAGCGTCATGAAAAACATACCTTTTGATTTTTTAAAACATTTTAGCATGGTACAACCATTAATAGGTTTCATTAATATTTTATGTGAAAGTTAAAGAAAAGTAGCACACAACCATGAAGTGAAACAAATTGTATATCTTATTTCAAACTTGTACTAAAAAACTGAAAAATAGGGTGTGCAAAAGTATTCAGCACACCTCCTGATTATGTTGTATGTTAGTCCGCATACATGGTTGAACCCCTGCTGCAATTACAGCTTCAAGTATTTTGGGTTATGTCTTTTATCAGTTTTGCACATGGGGAGGCTGAAATGTTTGCCCATTCCTACTTGCAAAACCACCTCCAGCTCAGCTAGGTTAGATGGAGAATGTTTGTGAACCGCAATCTGAACCTCTCTCCACAGATGTTCTATTGGATTTAGATCAGGACTTTGATTAGGCCACTCTTTAACAAATTTATGCATTGTTTTTAACCATTCCATTGTCGCTTTAGTTGTATGCTTCAGGTCATTGTTTTGCTGAAAGGTGAACCATTCTCAGGTCTATTGCAGACTCCAACAGGTTCTCTTCCAAGATTGCCCTGTATTAGGCACCATCCATCTTCCCTTCTACTCACACTAGTTTCCCTGTCCCTGCAGAAGACAGCATGATGCTCCCACCATCATGTTTGACAGTGGGAATGGTGCGTTGAGACTGATGAGCAGTGTTGTTCTTATGCCAAAAATCGCGTTTGCTCGAAGCTCTAATTCTTCTTTATTTTTCTCAAAAAACAATCGCATTTTTGGGGATGAAAACTCTCAACTGCACACTCTTTGGACCCAACAAAAAATTTGATATTATGAAGTTGTCATAACATGGCTCCATAGCGCCTCCTAGAGTACAAAAATTAAAATAAATCCTGGCATGTTTGACCCAGAGCTATGAAAATTGGCATATGTAGCACTCCGAGATGCACAAAAAAAAGTCAATTGGAACCATATGCTAAAATTTACTGGAAGGGGAGCTATGCATTTTTGAATGTCCAATATTGGCCCATTTTGCACATTCATAAGAGTCATATTTTACCCCCTTTGCCAACAGTTTTTATCCAATTGGCATGTGTCATGTTCAACACCTGGGAAAACAACTGGGGGAAAAATCTTGACTTTTTGAAATACTATTTGTTGGGGACGGGGCATCAAATTTTACCTTTAAATTTTCCTCAATTTTCCTTTAATTTTTGTCACTAAAGAGGAAATGCTGCAGCCCGCTCGCCGGGGGCGCCAACCACACAGGGAGAGGCGGGGTTTTATTGAACCAAGTGTTTTACTTCCACGAAAAAACCCCTGCAAATCACCTAATATTTATATATTATTATATTCATATATATATATATATATATATAATTACATCACCATGGTGTCAAAGGTAAGAGTTAATCATTATATGCCTATAGTTAGTTAACTATATGGCATTATATGCCTATAGTTAGTTAACTATATGGCATTATATGCCTATAGTTAGTTAACTATATGGCATTATATGCCTATAGTTAGTTAACTATATGGCATTATATGCCTATAGTTAGTTAACTATATGGCATTATATGCCTATAGTTAGTTAACTATATATACACAGTTGTGGAAGGGCTTAAAATACCGTGATCTAATCCCTTTAAAACTTGCGCTGTCCCATCTCAACAGCTAGGACAACATCATGGGGGAAAAACAAGTTTTCAAAGTACTTTATGAAAATTTGGAGGAATATGTAACTTCCCACGACGTACAAAAAAGTATTTTGGAGCCATATGCTAAAACTCCACAGTTTTGAATAATGCACCATTTGTTGCCTTTTACAGAGGTCATAGTCAAAACTCATCAAATGTTACACCCACGTAAAGCCTGCAAAAACATTTCTAATTTAGAGCAAGGGTCCCCAAACTTTTTCCTGTGAGGGCCACATAACGTTTCCCTTCTCTGATGGGAGGCCGGGGTCAGTTTGTAAAAGAAAAAACAATAATTGCAAGGCTGCTTAAACGTAAACATTTATTTCCAGAAAGCCACCCAAAACAACCCCTAGCAACAACAACAACAACTCATTCTGGAATCGTCACAGAAAAACAAAAAGTCTGTAAATAAATAAATAAATAACTCTCTGGCAGTCTGGGTTCTTCACAGAAAAAAACAGTCTGGAAAAAATTAATTCAAATCAAATAACACTCTGGGAGTGTGGGTTCTTCACAGATTTTTTGTGGGGAAATAAATAAATAAAAATCGAATAACTCTCTCAGAAAATAAAGTCCTTGGAAAATTAAATTTCTGTTGTGCCGTGCACAATCTTACCACGTCAAAGTTTAACTTCTCATAGCAGAACCTTAAACTTCCCTGTGAAAATCACAAAGCAGGCAGACTGAGAAACAAGTGATACAGCACCTACATAGCACTAAATATTTCACTACCATTATGGTTAAAGTGGTGGATTTTATTACAGTAGATTTTATTGTATTTGTTTTATATTGTAAAACTAATAATAAAATGTTATATTTATTTTGTATACTGTGATATTTTCTTTAAATCAGAATTACTCATTCAAGTTAGAAAAGTGAGCATACCTATGTATGTTCTGAGCATACCTATGTATGTTCTGAGCATACCTATGTATGTTCTGAGCATACCTATGTATGTTCTGAGCATACCTATGTATGTTCTGAGCATACCTATGTATGTTCTGAGCATACCTATGTATGTTCTGAGCATACCTATGTATGTTCTGAGCATACCTATGTATGTTCATCAGTGTGAACTGTGCGCCTGCATCTGGCTGGTGAGAAGTTGAATGTCAGGTTCCATTATTGTCACAGCCAGTCTCAAACACTGATGCAGATGTTCATCTGTCAATCTTGATCTCAACGGAGTTTTCAGGAGTTTCATGTGTGAAAATGTTTGTTCGCAGATATACGTGCTGCCAAAAAGTGTGGGCATCTTCATTGCATGTTGTTTTAAATTAGGGTACATGTTGTTTGGGAGGGAGGCATAGAAGTCAATGAGACTGGTGGGCTTGAATGTGTCTTTCAGAACATCACAGCTCTGTAACTCGGCCAACTCAAACTGATAAGAAGGCTGGGCTTCATCAATGTCAGCAACAAAGGGGTTCTGGAAAAGATGGATTTCTTTTGCATGAACATGTAGTTCACGGAATCGCATACCAAACTCCATCTGAAGCATTTCCAGTGCTTCCACACACTTTTGTGCTGGGAACGGGACCACTGGGTTCTCTGCGTAGAGATTTTGGGTAGCAGGGAGATGGATGAAGTTATGCTTTTTCACTTGTTCCAAAAGCAGCGCTAGTTTCACTTCAAATGCTTTTATGTGAGAATACATGTCACAAATGAGTTTCCCCTGGCCTTGTAACTGCAAGTTAAGGCTGTTCAGCATTTCTGTCACATCTGTTGAAAATGCAAGGTGCCCCATTTCTATTCTGGGTCAATCAGCTCTGGGACAGTTTTATCTTTTGAACGAAGAAATTTATTAATTTCAGGTAGCAGCTTGTAAAAACACCTGAAAACTCTTCCCCGGCTCAACCATCGGACCTCTGTGTAGTACAGCACATCGCTGTGTGCAGACACCAGTTCAGACAGGAATTGTTGGAACTGCCTCTGTTTAAGTCCCTTTGCTCTGATGAAGTTTATGCATGACACCATAACATTCATGACAGAATCCCACTTTGCAGCACAGTGAGTGTTGATGAATCAAGCAGTGGACTTGTAGCAGACCCTCTTCTTCCATCTTGCGGTTCATGCCTCCTATAAAACCCAGAGACGTGCCCACCATACTAGGAGCCCCGTCTGTCGTGATCCAACTTTTCCTTGGTTTGGCATACTTTTCCGTTGTAGTCCCTTTCAGACTTTGGAGGGCTGCCAGCTCCTCACACATCTAAAAAATTAGTGCTAACTCCACGGATGAAGATAAGCACGTGCGTGCTTTCATCAAGCGCTAATGAAAAAAAAAGTGAATTGTTTCGTTTTCTGCTGCAGCTGGCCATACACATTACCCCCGATTTCTTCGATGCGTCTGGTGATTGTACTCGCAGACAGACTCGCGCTATTAAACATATCTTGACAAACTCTCCATCAGTGAAAAGTGAAAAGTAAGCGTTGTTAACAACAGACGGAAGTGCTGAGCTAATGGGCGTTTGTGCATGACTGTCAAGGACCTTTTTTTTTCCATTTGGGGTGGGGGGGTTGTCTGCTATTTTTCAGGGGGCTGGGCCAAATCTATGCGGTCCGCAGGCCGTAGTTTGGGGACCGCTGATCTAGAGGGTACTTGTCCTATGTGACAGTACCCAAACGTGCTAGTGCTTCAATGTGCAAGTACCACAACGTGGCCAGACTTGAGAGAGGCATGCATGCATGTGAGTGATCTTTAATTCACCTGAAACCTATTACAAACATATCCTTCACCTTATCCGGATAGTTCAGTCCTGCCAGACTTGTGAAGTTGTCGGGGACCAGAGGAAGGGTCAAAGGAAAGAAAGATAAAACAAAGTGAATTCCAGCATCAACCAGACACTGCCTATCACACACCCAGGAGCCCGGCGCGACCCCCACCTCGACACGGTCTGCGCCCCAGGCCCAACACAGCAGAACAGGGCATGGCAGGCCCCCACGGCGCCCCTCCGGCCCACAGCCCCCGCTCCCCACGCGCCCCAGCCACACCCGCCACCCACCACAGCCCAAACGCCGCTCCCCCAGACACCCCTCAACCCCAGCATCCCCCACCCAGCCACCCGTACCACCGCCCACCCCCAAACAAGCCGCCACTCCAGCAATTATTATTTTTATTTTTTTGTAACGGCCTCTACTTCACGGAAATTCACTTATCGCGGGTGGGCATGGAACATATCACCCTCGAAAAGTGAGGGAACACAACATTAAAAAAAGAAAAATTCTGGATAAAATCCTAGAATTAGTTTTATTTAAAATTTTGGGGCCTTAATCTTTTGTTTATGCCATTTCTAATGGAATGATTCACACAGTAAAAAGGTTAAGTGATCAATTTCAATGGAAAAAAACTCTGAATATTAATATTTTAAAAAACGAGAGTGTGTTGATTTTATATTTATTTCTGAAATTTGTATTGGCCCACTCAGGCCAGTGTCAGTGAACTAACTTCAGGTGGCCCGACACACTCATGTCGTGGCTTTGGGCTCACCGAGCCACTGTGTATGTGCAATGGTATTAATTTTTTTATAATTCTTTTGGGTGTTTTCCAGCATTTCTCCAGTGCTCAAGCAATGAAAATGCACCGATTATAGTTTTTGTGTCCAAGATGTTCGCTGTGGACACAAAAGCCTTGCCTCAGAACAAACAAAGGTACGTGTGAATTTATATATATATATATATATATATATATATATTAAACTTAATGTTGATTTATGTGCACAAATCTTTTTTTATAATTCGATTATTTATAAATAAATAATTTCTTCCTTTTTTTTGTAATATATTTTTATTTCAAAACAGTTCAAGAGAGTAAATACAAATAGAGTTTCAAAGTAATAAATCAGAAAATGATGGCACAGCCTTTCTCTTTCAACCAGAAATGCGTTGCGCTTGTTAGGGTACTTGGCTGAAAAAATATTTCACAGGTGGTACGTCACTGAAAAAAGGTTGAGAACCACTGATCTAACTTACCATAAACTAGTTACTAGTTTAATGCTAATACAATAGGAAATGCTTTAGATGGGCTAACCCGCTAGCTCAATGCTAAACTGAGTTAGTGTCACTATTGTGGTTATTTTAAACCATCAAACAACTGATACTTTCACATAAATGCAGTAACACACAAATCTAACATTCAACAATAGTTGAATGCTGTCTGCCCTGTAGAAACAATTAAAACTGCTAGAGTTGAATTGTATTTGCTTTGCTGACTGTCTTCTTTCCAGCATCAATAAACTCTACCTTTATCACACTAGTTTTATCATCAGACAAAAATAGGGCTGTGCAATTAACCCATTAAGGCCTAAAGCGCCTGCCACAACTTGCCTCTAAAACCGATGGGCGACTTAAGAATCACCCCCAAAAACCTGAGATTTCCCTGGAAATTCAACAATATTGTCAATGCCTACTAAATAATTGATATCTCAGCTATTGAATCAGATAGAAACATAATCCCAAAAACATTTAAGAGCTTTCACCTGCGGCGTTCACACAAAACTAAATTCATTATTATAAACCTTCAATATACTTTTTTTTTTTTAATCAACACAACTGTGTAGCATCTGCGGGTATATTTACCTTCAACACTGGAGCCCAGTTGTAATAACCTCAGGGGATCGAGTGGTAATTATTTGTTGTCCATTCCATTACAAAGCCGTCAACATTTTCAACATCCTTATTGTTTACAAACATATTTCTTAACAATATGTTGCTGTCGACTGGTTACACTGGTTCGACGTACTCCCGCGCCGCCGTCAATAGCCGTCATTAATTTCATAACTTCCGCGAATTTGCGTCAGCCATAAATGCTTAAAATAAAAAAAAATCCAGGACATGCTACGAGGCCCACGTTACTCTCACGTTTATATTCTGATACATTTCATCGGCGAACAGACAGAGAATTTGTCAAAACAAAACAAACAGACTTGTCCGCTTTCCCAGGAGGGAGCACTCTACGGTTCTAAAATTGGAATAATAGTAAAAAAAGATATATATTAAAAAAAAAAGATACAATTTTGAATTGTTTTGAGGCATGCACAGACGACTTCCTCCAGCCCCCCCTAAGGAAAGAGAGAACTATTGAAATTGTTTCTTTAAATCAGGTATGCCCAAGTCCGGTCCTTGAAAGCCCCTATCCAGCCTGTCCATGTTTCTCTCCACCTGGTTCATGATCAGGATCGTTATCTGAATCATTGGATTCAGCTTTGTTGAAGGAGCGAGACATGAAAAACAGGCTGGATAGGGGTTTCGAAGACTGGAATTGGGTGCAGCTGATTTAAATAGTACATTATTATGGCAATGCACTAGGTTTATTTATACTAGGAAACCAGATGCTAAATTAAACTCACAAAATGCAAGGTTTATCAAATAACGGAAGAATGTACTGCATCTTGTGAGAATAATGAGTCATTACACCCATCCATGAACGGTTGGTCAAGTCCTATGGACAATTTAGAATCTTCAATTAACCTTACATGCATGTGTTTTTTGTTTTTTTGTTTTTTTGTGGGAGGAAGCAGGAATACCCGGGGAACCCGTACACAAGTATAGGGTGAACATGCAACGTATGCAGGAATGGGCGCACGCACAGTGGTACCTCGGAGTTAACATAATAACATCTTGTGAAGTGTTCAAAGTCTAATTTGTTCAACCTCCAAAACATTTTTCCCATAGGAAATAATGCAAATGCTATTAATCTGTTCCCAAGATCCCAAAACAGAAAATGTATATTTGAATTTATTTTTAATTGAATTTAACTTAATTTAATTTGTATTGATGTAGAAACATGTACAGTATTTAAACAATAAAAAAATACCTTACCGTTTTTGTTGTGGTGTGATGCATCAGTGGAGGAAAAATGTACTCAAAAATGTCTCAGAGCCTGTTGTAAATTCCACTGTAAAGCGTCTTTGAGTGTCTAAAAAAAGCGCTATATAAATCCGATGCATTATTAATAGTGTTGTCAGGCGATTAAAAATGTAATCTAATTAATTACAGGGTTTGTAATTAATTAATATAATTAATCTATTTTAATCTCATATCTGATAGAGGTCCCCAAATAAATAATTTGAATTCCAGGACATTACAAAATTGTAGTGCATGACTAATCAATTGAATACACCAAGAAGAGAAGAGTGCTTCATAAATCCTTCATGAATGAAATTAAAAAGAAAACATTTAAGCCATAGATGTCAAACTCCGAGGGCCGCAGTCCTGCAGGTTTTGAATGTTTCTGTTCTCCAACACAGCTGATATATGATCTGCTCATCAGCAAGCTCTGCATAAGCCTGATAACGATCCTGCTGATTGGAATCAGCTTGTGTTGGAAGAGGGAAACCTCCAAAACCTGCAGGACTGCGGCCCTCGAGGACCGGAGTTTGACACCTATGGTTTAAGCACATTAACAAGCCAATTAAGCCAGACATTATTTTAAAAGATAATCTAAACTTCAACCTTGTAAAAAAAAGAAAAGAAAAAAAAAGAACAATCTTTAATCTAAACTTCCACAAGCTGTGGTTGGTGTATGGATGGCATGAGATGAACTGATAATAAATAGCTGTGGTGGTTTTTGAGCTAAACTAACAAACTGGTAATCAGGAAAAGTTAGAGGTTAGAAGGAGAGGTTAACTAAAAAATCTAAAGCTACAATATCTGGGTCATAAGACCTCAAACCCAAAAGAGGAACTGGGGCTACTGTATTAACTCCTCAAATTAAAAACCCAGAGAGTCTTAAATAAGTCAGGCTGGAGCTGTTTTTTTCTTTTTTTACAAAAGGTATGAATCACTGCATTCTTGTTAATAGTCCCGGCTTTGTTCTTTTTATAAATTGCGTTTAGCCACTAGCACTACCAGAATTTTAAGACAACTAGATCTCCCAGAACCGTCATTTTGAGCTTAATATAGTTATTACTCGCTGTTTTAAGTAGCTAATAAAATCCCTCTCTTGCTTTTCTCAGGCGGACGGGTGGTGGACCTTTTATTGATTTCGATTATCAGGCATGTACTGCCAAAAATGTCATGACTCCATCACATCTAGAAGCCTATTTTTATTTTTATTTTTTTTACTATAAGCCTTATGACTATACCTTGACATCATTGGTCTTGTGGAGGTCTTTGGGCGGCCGTATCTCCGGAACTGTGCGTCCTACCAGGGTACCTAAGGGCATCCCCGGATTTGTCTCGACAACAGATTTCCAATGATGTCGGTGGCATCGCTCCACGACATTGTGTTCCAGAGATATAGGTCCAACAATCCCGTGATTTTACCCGGGATGGCAACCATCGCAGGTGGGGTGTTTGAAAATCATTGGTTTCCTGGAGGTCTTTTTGCGGCCGTATCTCCCAAACCGTACGTCCTACCGGGTCTTAAGGGCATCCACGGACTCGTCTCGACAACAGCTTTCCAACGATGTCGGTGCCATCGCTCCACGGCATTGCTTTCCGCCATGCTAATCGAGCTTGTAGCCTCCGTGATGAATGGCAGTTGCGGCAGCAATTACGGAAGCCCATCGGCGCAATCCCGTGGGTCCCGGCGAGGTGAAATATGTACATTGAAAAGAATAGAACCATCAAAATACCTAAAGGCTCTGGGAGATATAGGTCCAAATAAGTTTGCCTCCCTCTCCTGGCTGTGCTGCACTCGCGTCCATGTCTGCTGTTGTCAATGCTCGTATGAATCAATGACTATTATAATCAATGTATTTGACTGATGCGTTTAATAAGAATCGATGGGGACGGGTTACTAATGAGCCACGGCTTTTACCCGTTAGCCCTTCTTTCGGATGTCAATGTTGCAAATGATGTGATCGATGTAACCTGTAATAATGTGTCCGAAAGGAAAAAATTAATAAAACAAAACATTGGGCATATTGTTAGACTACTAAGGGATCCTTGCGTGCGCTGTTTAATGTCAGGAACATTGTTGAACAGCTAAAGGGGGTTCTTTTGCTAGTATTTACGTAATCACGGTAGATACAACGGCGCGATTATCTCTTTAAATCGACTGTGGTTTCTGTTTTTCTTTGCTGCCCCTGGCACTGTTGTCTTTCTTTGGGCCCATGGGGAAGAAAATTGTCGTGGAAAAATCTAAATGCACTCGCAAATGTATGGAGCACCTCCGGGAGCATTCACGCTCTGACTCGAAACGAGCAGCGCCTCGTCTAGACTACTGTGGCGTATGCAACTGGTGTTGCTTGGTTTGACTCGACTACCCATTCAAGGTATGTTCAGCTTTGCTTGGGTGTTCGGACTCTGAGAATTAGGTCGTACTCTGAGGAATTTTTTCTTAGATTTTTTGGGTCGAAGTCAGATTTCTAAGAATTCAGAGATGTTCGAACTCCGAGGTTCCACTGTACTTGAATTTATAAATTTGCGCTTAAAAAAAGGAAAAAAAGAAGTCATTATACATTTTATTTGGTCCAAAGGGAATAAAATAAAATAAAAATAAAAATTAAATAATTATAGTGTTTCAAAGAGTTTTCATCTATTTATCTATTTTCTGAATCGCTTATTTGTCTTAATATTTTTTATGTTTAACATTTTCTTGTTTTGTACCAAAATCATAAATGATTGTTTGAGTAATTGTGATTTCAATTATTATTATTATTATTTTTTTTTTTTTTCTAAGAGCTTAGTATTGTTCATTCGGAAATGTCATCATCATTGCTCTTTTTTTTTTTTTTTTTTTTTTTTAATATATATATATATATATATATATATATTTTTTTTTTGTGTGTGTGTGTGTGGGTGAGTATGTGTATGTGCGTGCGTGCGTGTATTTGTTAGCTCACCAGAAAACCTATTAGAAAAAATCTCATACCGTTCACCTAAACCGAACACCAGGAGACCCGAGAGGACCAAAGAAAACCAAGGAATGTGAAATCCAGCACCGACCAGACACCCCCCACCAGAACTCCTCCCCAGCCCAAGAAACATCCAGACCCCAACAAATCCAAAAAACATAAAATCAGGGAGGCCTCAAGAGACCAAAGGAGAGACCGAGAAAAGGAAGGAAGGAAGGACAGACGAAGCCGCGTGAGATCCGCAGACACCAGCCTCCACCGATTCAATAACCTGAGGAGGAAACAGATTGTGTCTGAGTTTCGGTAGATGCTGGTGTGGTGGATCTGGCATGCATGAAAATCTCCACCAAAGAGGGGAGCCGTCGACCCCCGCCGGAACAGAGCAAGCGCAACACCTCAGGGCCCCCCAGGCCGCGGCAGCGCCAAAGGACGACCCCCGGGCCCCGCCAGGGCCACCGGCCGGAGAGCAAACCCAGGAGCAGGAGCGCCCCCCGCCCCAACACGGCCCGCGCCCCCGGCCCAACGCAGCAGGACGGGGCACTGCAGGCCCACCAGGCACCCCACCGGCCCCCAACCACCGCCCCCCCCCCCACGACCCCCCGCCCCCCATCCACCCCCGCCCCCCATCCACCCCCGCCACCCACCCCAACCCAGCCCCAGCCGCCCCCAATCCCCCAGACACCCCCCACCCCCATCACCCCCCCACCCCGCAACCCCCACCACCGCCCCCCCCCAACAAAGCCGCCCCCCCCCCGACCCCACCCCGACCAACCGGCAGCCCCCCAAGCCCCGACCCCCAGCCCCCGGGGACCGCAGCACTGCTCTATACTGCGGCCCCCAACCGATGGCACCCCCACAAGCCCCCCCCCCCCCCCCCCCACAAGTTGTGTGGTGTATTAAAATTGGAGGGGAGTTGTAGGGTGAAGACGGTGTTTCCACCCTACCCCACCCCCCAAAGTGTGTTATGTGCCCTATATGTCTATAAAAGTGTATTGTGCAAACCTAGTGTAGTGAGTTAAGAGGAGTGACCAGCGGGGCCCTCCCCAACCGGGCGGGGGCAGGAGGCGCACCGGCCCACCAAGCCCCCACCCACCCCACCAGGACCCCGGCGGGCATATGGGACCCGTCCGGCGGGGCGATAGGGCTCGCCCCCCGGATACTGGGTCCCGCCCGAGGTGTCAGGACGCCCACCGGAGCGGGGCGGGCACGACACCAAACCCCAGCGGGGCCCTCCCCAACCGGGCTGGGGCAAGAGGCGCACCTGCCCACCAAAACCCCACCCACCCCACCGGGACCCCGGCGGGCATATGGCCCGAGGTGCCAGGAGGTCCACCGGAGCGGGACGGGCACAACACAAATACCCACCCACCCTCCCAGCCCCCGGAGCGCCGAGACCCGGGCCACGGATGGAGCCAGGGGAGGGGAAGGAAGGCGGACGGGGGAAGGAGACGACAAGAAGGGAAAGGGGCAGCGACAGCGCCGCAGAGAGCGGGGGAGAGGAGGAGGAAAGGTGACGAGGGAAAAGGGACAGGGAGGCAGAGGACGGGCAGGGAGAGGCAGCAAGGGGGAGGAAGGGGGAGGGGAGAGGGAACCACGGGGCACCCCGGCGGCCCACAGGCCCCGAACCGCGTCGCCGGGCCCAGAGCGACGGACCGCGCCGGAACGGCGCCGCCCCGGACACCAGGGAGAGCCCCGCAACGCAG
The DNA here is from genome assembly GCF_054856555.1 of Leptonotus elevatus. Taxonomy (NCBI): domain Eukaryota; kingdom Metazoa; phylum Chordata; class Actinopteri; order Syngnathiformes; family Syngnathidae; genus Leptonotus; species Leptonotus elevatus. The sequence goes on along the minus strand of NC_141241.1, from coordinate 29,928,588 downwards.
CACCCCCCAAGAGACCCAGAGAATGGCCAAGACGCAGCCGCCACCCAGCAGCCAACAGAGGGGCAGACCCGCCCACGCCCAGCCAGGGGGGGACAGCACCTACAGAATTAACCCACTGGCATGCAGTGAATCAGAATATTAACCCTTAGTGCCCATTGGAGGCGAATCTGCTCGATCCTGTTGGCAGCAACTGGGTTCCTGACTATAAAAACACAACCATTAGTTACAAATTGCCAAATACAGAAACATCAATGTAAGTTATCGCGATGCGGTGGCTCTCGCTAACGGGTAGCATTAAGTAACCAGATTTAGGTTAAAATATTCTATATACGTAGACCATGTTTCTTTAAATTTTGATATTTGTTTTTTATTTGAGGCAGATATTTTTTTTCCATTCAAATGTGATTTATGAGGAGGTTAGACCATTGGTCGATATTCAGAGTTTGTTTATTTTTCCAGTTAACAAGAATTGTTAGTGTAGATTGAAATTGTTTATGTGGTAAGTCAGTTGTTGTTAGGTCACCTAGCAAACACAAGTTTGGAGATAAAGGTATCCTACAGTCCAAGATAGCGGAAAGTTTTTCTAAGACTTAAGTCCAGAAATACATAACCGGAGTGCATAACCATAAAGCATGAAAATAAGTCTAATATTTATATATATATATATATATATATATATATATATATATATATATATATATATCTTCATCATATAATAAGTAATATATGTTCTATTAATAATTTTATATTGGATAAGTTGTATATTTGTGTGTTTTGTCATTTTAAATACGTTTTCACAAACTTGAATCCAAAAGTCAGATTCCGGAGCTATAGACAAGTCTGTTTCCTATTTCGAGATGGGTAAAGACGTTTTATCAGTATATGAAAGTAACTTATATATTTTTGAGAGTTTTTTTGTTGTTGTCGGAAAAAGCTTGGTAATATCTTTAGCTAAAACAGGCGGTTGGAGCATACTCCGAAGTGTTGGAATTTGTTTCTTTATCATACTTTTAACTTGCAGATAATGTAAAAAATTTCCGTTTTTTATTTTGTATTTTTGAAGCAAGGATGTATATGATATAAACATATTATCTGAGAAGAGATGGTGGAGATGTGTAATTCCTTTCTGCTCCCACACACCTAAATAAAATGATTGGTTGTTAAGTTGAAAGTCGGGGTTATGCCATAGGGGAGAACGCCCACAGGGCTCCACTTTTTCTTTTATCGCTCAGTTCCTTAGACCCCAATATTATATTTGGCAGATACATCTTTTGTTGATTAGAGTTGTAATTCTTTAATGTAAATATACAAGTTTCCTTCTATAAACATCATTAAGCATATAATTTATACGTGTATTTAAGGCAAGTTGTAAAATGTCTGAAGTCCTCTTGTTTGTGTCTAACTAATTTAAAACATCATAAATCATGCTGTGTCTCCTAAATATTGTCTCAAATGTTCTCCAATTTCGATACAAATGTAATGGATCGTATGCCAAGAAACGTTTCTTGGGAGGAGCAATATGGCGGCCTCACGACTTCAAAAGTCTTGGCATATCGGCTATCCAGTCATATATTCAGATCAGTGGTTTCGTATTACAGGACAAACGGCTTTAATGGACAAATCCCCCTATTTATTAGTCTGTTAAATTGAGGTTCCATTGTATTGGAAAAGCAGTTGATAAATGTTGGAGATATACACGTTACAATTACTTTACTGATGTTTTACCTTGTTTAAGATACTGTGTTTGTGTCTTAATGTAGACCTTTGACTAAGGCAGAAATTGCCCAGCGCAGAGAACTCGCGAGGCAAAGGCATGCTGAAAGGACAACAGCTGAACAGATAGCAGCAGCAGGACAACAAAAACATTCAGTGAATATTCCCATGGATATTCAGTCAGGAGGACTGTGCAAAGGCAAGTTGAATGCCTTATCCACCTTTTTACTTATTTTGTCTTATTTGTTTCTGTTTAATTCAATTTCTATGATGCATTCCATTTCGTTTATTAGTCTCTCCATTAGCTTTGGCAAATACCATTGCTATTCTTCCTGGAGTCCACTTCCTCCATCATCTTTACAGTCAATACACGATTACAAAAACACACACAGCAAACATCAAAACATGTATCAAAGGACCTAGTTCTAATTTGTAATACTTCCCAATGTACAGGTAGTGTTAGAAAGGTTCCAAATATTAATAGTCATCATTATTATATTTGTCTATTTTCCATATTCTATGTTAGAATAGAGTGACGTCATTATATTTACCTCTGTGATGCGTGCATTGCATTCTGAGTCAATTACTTGTTGCGCAGCAATTATTGTGCTGTTGGACGCCGCCATGACAGAATTTGTTGCGAGCTGTGGTGATCGTGTGCATCTTTGACCAAAAGTGAATACACTAAGTAGTGTTTTAGTTTACTTTGTATTGTGTTTATTTGTCGCACTACCGTGTGCCTTATTAAGCTCCGATGCCGATTTGATTGACAGCTCGTTGAGTACCTCTTTGAAGTTCGCTACGTAACTAATTAAGTGTCTTAAACACAATTTAACAACATAAATGTGTTCTCTTCTGTGTGTTACACATTAGTAGAGAAGTGCACAAAAGTTTTGTGTGCTTATTTGCATGTTTTGTCCCACTTTGCACGTAATGTCTACCGTCAGTTTGGGACATTATGCTCTCAATGCGCGGCGCCATTACGCGACGTCCGGAGTCGGCCACAATGTTTAGTGGCAGCGCCAAGGGACAAACCCAGGAGCGTCCCCCACCCCAGCACGGCCCGCGCCCCCAACCCAACGCAGCAGGACGGGGCACTGCAGGCCCGCCAGGCACCCCACCGGTCCACAGCCCCCGTTCCCCCCAGCGATAGTAAGGGCTACAAGTGTAGATTGAAATTCTTTACGTGGTAAGTCAGCTGTTGTTAGGTCACCTAGCAAACCCAAGTTTGGAGATAAAGGTATCCTACAGTCCACGATAGCGGAAAGTTTTTCTAAGACTTTAGTCCAAAAATACATAACCGGAGTGCATAAACATAAAGCATGAAAATAAGTGTCTGTAGTGTTTTGTAAACCATGGAGACAAATGTCGGAGTCTGAGAGTCCCATTTTCTTCATCATATATTGAGTAATGTATGTTCTATGAATCATTTTATATTGGATAAGTTGTAAATGTGTGTGTTTTGTCATTTTAAATACGTTTTCACAAACTTGAATCCAAAAGTCAGATTCCGGAGCTATAGACAAGTCTGTCTCCCATTTTGAGATGGGTAAAGACATTTTTATCAGTATATGAAAGTAACTTATATATTTTTGAGAGTTTTTTTTGTTGTCGGAAAAAGCTTGGTAATATCTTTAGCTAAAACAGGCGGTTGGAGCGTACCCCGAAGTGTTGGAATTTGTTTCTTTATCATACTTTTTAACTTGCAGATAATGTAAAACATTTCCGTTTTTTATTTTGTCTTTTTGGAGCAAGGATGTATATGATATAAACATATTATCTGAGAAGAGATGGTGGAGGTGTGTAATTCCTTTCTGCTCCTACACACCTAAATAAAACGATTGGTTGTTAAGTTGAAAGTCGGGGTTATGCCATAGGGGAGAAAAAGCCCGCAGGGCTCCACTTGGGCTTTTGTAATTTCTAGTGCCTTCCACCAGGCAGTCAGGGTGGCGGAAATCATTGGGTTTTTAAAACAATTGTGTCGCTTAATCGATGTTGTAATGAAGAGTAAATCTAGAAGTCTGAGTTTATTACAATCCTTCTGTTCTAGTTCCAGCTAACAGTTAGTATCTCTGTTGGGTTGTGCCCATAGAATGATATATTGTAGCTGGTTAGCTATATAGTAGTGCATAAAATTTGGTGCCTCTAGACCTCCTTTGGATTTACTTTTCTGAAGAGTAGATAGACTAATCTTTGCTTCTTTTTTTTTTCCAGTAAAATTTTGTAACGGCTGAGTCCAACAACTGGAACCAGTTAGCCGTAGGTTTAAATGGAATAATTGAGAACAAATAGTTTATTTTGGGTAAAACTTTCATTTTAATGGTGGCTATTCGTCCTATTAGAGAAATAGGAAGATTATTCCAGCGCTCCAAGTCACTATATATGCTATTCAGAAGTGGAGTAAAGTTTAAATGAATTAAATCAGTTAATTTAGGTGAGATTTTTATGCCTAAGTATTTTAAATCACCTATAGGAAATGAGTAGTGTGGGTCCTGGCTTGCAGGGTTCCATGAAATTTCTGTAATAGGTAGTAGTGTTGATTTTGTCCAGTTAATAGAATAATCTGATAAATGTGAGAATTTAGTTATTAAGTTAAATACTTCCCCTAACGAAATAGCAGGCTTTTCTAAATAAAGTAAAATATCATCGGCATATAGATTAATTTTGTGTTCTGCCACCCCAGAGTGAATTATTGAATCCTTCTTTCCTGGCGTATAGCTAATGCAAGCGGCTCAATAAATATTGCAAATAATAAAGGGGACAGTGGGCATCCCTGTCTTGTGCCTCTCTGTAGAGTAAAACTCTGAGATACAATCCCATTAGTAGTAACTGTAGCTTTAGGAGAATCATATAATACAAGCATCTTCCCTTTTCCTGCTTGCTGATCAGGTAATCATATATCAGCTGTGTTGGAGAAGGGAAACATCCAAAACCTGCAGGACTCCGGCCCTTGAGGACCGAGTTTGCCCAGCCCTGATTTATAGTGATCAAAGGCCTCTTGGGTACTTCTCTGATGAGTGCCCTCCTTCTTCGGTTGGAAACTTTGGAGGGACAACTTTGTCTTGGTAGATTTGTGGTTGTTTGGTACTTTATCCACGTATGGATGATTGATTGAACAGTACTCTTTGATATTCAAAGCCTTTGAAATCGTTTTGTATCCTTCTCTTGCTTTAAATCTCTCCAAAACATTGACCAGCCAGGTGTGTTCTTTAGTCCTCATAATGCTGAGTGAAGATTAAGGTTGCGGTTCACAAAAGCTCTCCATCTAACCTGGTTGAGCTGGAGCTGTTTTGCAGGGAAGAATGGGAAAACATTTCAGCCTCCTGATGTGCAAAACTGGATAGAGACTTGATCCAAGACCTAAAGCTGTAATCGCATTACTTCAGGTGGGGGTGAATACTTTTGCACACCCTACTTTTCAGTTTTTTATTTATAAAACAAGTTTGAAATAAGATAGACACTTTCTTTCACTTCAAGATTGTGTGCTACTTTGTTGTAACGAATATTGCCCGTCACCCTCAATTTTTCCATTTTATGTGCCTTTTTAAACATTTCCCCCTGGGGAATGTGTGTGCGTGTCTTAACTCTGTGTTTTCAGTTCAAAAGGACTCTTTGAGTTTCCCTCCAACAGGGACTGGAACCCCCATGAAACGCATACCACAACTCCTACAGACCGTGAAAACCTGAAGCAAGCAAACTAGAGATAACACTGCTTATCAGTCCCCAGATCATCTTTTATGGTCTGGTCCATCCACTGGAATTAGCCATGTGTTTTTTGGAAACAATGCCCCTTGGAAGTTATGTGGTACAACAGTGCCCTCCAGCGGTCACTATCGGTTATCCTCAAGCCTCCTGCCGCTCCTAATTAATCTGAAGTCTACATAATTCGGGACATACACGGACTCTATGTACTTGACTGACATCAAGTGACTCCTGTTGTTTATCTTTGTACACAACCTGTATGTCTATCTCAAATGAATGATGTGTGTAATTTCTGTAGCCACCTAAATTAGTAAGCTTAGTGAATTCAATAACTTTATGATTGCGGGAATGTTTGAAATGTGTTCAGAATGATAAATGAAGCATCTGGCTTGTCAATTCTGATTTAAAAAAATATCAAATACTATCCCAAAAGCTTGGTCTCAGTCGACCAAGTCTACTTCATGCGGGACCACACTGCCCCCTTGGGACACAGTTTAAAAGCCAACGCGCTAAGGAATCTCCCTCTCTTCCCCTCTCCTTTGCCCTATGAACTGCTCAAGGACTCTCTCTTTCTTGCAACTCTTCCCTCCTCTCTTCATCTCATGTCTGGCCCCAGGAACGCTCTTTCCTCATCTCTGCATCTCACGTCTGACCCCAGGAGCTCTCTCTGCGCAATCCCCCGTCTGCTCTTTTTTTTTTTTAAAGAGCTCAGTATTGTTCATTCGGTAATGTCATCATCATTGCTCTTTTTTTCTTTTTCTTTTCCTTTTTTTTAAATTATTTTGCATGTGGGCGAGAATGTGTGCGTGCGAGTGTGTGTGTATTCGTTAGTTCGCCAAAAACCTATTAAAAAATCCCATACCGTTCACCTAAACCGAACACCGCCGTCAGGAGACCAGAGGAAGGAAAAGAAAAGAGAAAGGAAAGTGAAATCCAGCACCGACCAGACACCACCCACCGGGCCACCAACCAGAGTCCTTCACCAACCCCAGAAACATCTAAATTCCAACAAATCAGGGAGACCAAAGGAGACCAAAGGAGAGACTGAGGAAAGGAAGGAAGGACAGACGAAGCAGAGTGAGATCCACAGACACCAGCCTCCACCGATTCAATGACCTGAGGAAGAAGCAGCTTGTGTCTGAGTTTCGATAGATGCTGGTGTGGTGGATCTGGCATGCATGAAAATCTCCACCAAAGAGGGGAGCCGTCGACCCCTGCCAGGACAGAGCAAGCGCAACACCTCAGAGCCCCCTAGGCCGCGGCAGTGCCAAAAGCCGGGGCCACCGGCCGGAGAGCAAACCCAGGAGCAGGAGCGCCCCCCATCCCAACACGGCCCGCGCCCCCAACCCAACACAGCAGAACGGGGCACTGCAGGCCTGCCAGGCACTCCATCGGTCCACAGTCCCCGCTCGTTTATTTTGCTCCTACAAACAAGCAAAGTCAATGTGGTGCCCCAGAGGTTGCTGGGGAAATTACAACTCCCCTCAGTACCGTCTAAATTTCTCATAAGCCATTACGGCAACCCAAATAATCGCTACATAGTGTTTTAACTTTCACATAAAATTTCAGTAAAATATATTTATGTTTGTGGTTGTACTGTGCCAAACTGTTGAAACACTGAAGGGGGATGAATACTTTTTCAAGCCGCTGTACATCTTGCAAGGTGGGAAGGTGGAGAGGTCAACAGAGACCCTTCCAGCACATAAGAAGAGTCAACTTCCAGGTATGTGTCTGGAAGAAGGCTCATGAGCACTACCCAGAGATCCCATCCCCTCTCGACCATGGATTTCTCAGGGCGGACACTCTACCACTAGTCCACTGAGCTGGTACTGTATGGTGTGAAAACAATCAGACCAAAAAATGATGCGACAACTTGCATAAAACCGCATACAATTTTATACTGAAGAGCTCCTGCAGCAAGTTTCAGCTATTACTCTGCACTATTACTATTTGTATTGTAAAATTGTATGTATTGAAAATATTCATTGCTCACTTAGGAAAAATCAATAAAGATGCACACTTACTCTAGATTGATAGAGCAAAGTAATATTATTTATCCTCTCAGAGTAACACAAGTAACACCTGAAGTGTATGTGTTCTCGTTTTTTGGCAGATGAGATGGAAACTCAAGTGCTGAAAGAGTCCAAGGCAGAGGAGCAAAAGGAGACTTTCATAGCATTTGCCAGGGTATACAGCGGTGTGGTGAAGAAAGGACAAAGAATATTCATACTCGGACCAAAGTATGATCCTGCCCAGGGCCTCAGCATGGTAAACAAAATGTTTTTACAAAGCAGTAATAATGGGCAAGGTAATATAGAAAAAAAAGAGAAAACTACTATCTCTCTCTCTCCCTCTCCCCCTCCCTCTCGCTCTCCCCCTCCCTCCCTCTCTCTCTCTCTCCCTCTCTCCCCCCCTCTCTCCCTCTCTCTCCCTCTCTCTCCCACTCTCTCGCTCTCTATATCTCTATATCTATATATATATATATTAGGGATGCATCAAAGCGGAAACCGAAAAATGCTATATCGTTTTCTGCTGGGGGTTAGATTTAAAAAATAAATAAAAATACCCGCAATATAGCTTATATTTTACATTTATTGTACGTTTTAAGGCTCTAAAACCCCTCACCACTTTTCTAATCGACCCATTTACATTTTCTCACATTTCTCATTTGTTTAAACATTTTCAACGTTCAAACCTTAATAAATAAATAAAAATGCTTGCAAAATTGCACAAAAAAAAATCTGCGAAACAGCGAGGCCCAGGCGTTCTTGATTCTTGCTGTAGTATAACACAAAGCACCAAATAATTATGTAAATTGATTTTTTGGGGGGAAAACAAAACAATTTAAAACAATCTTGTCAGGTTTACAATAAACTACAGAACACAAGTACATTTTCATAACGTGTAAGTTTTACGACAGAGAACGTTGACAGGAAAATAATGAGTTGATGTGAAGTTCAGGTGACTTAAATCAATTTGTGTACTCTCGTGTCATTGGTGGCACATTTCTAAATTCGTATGTTTACGTTGATTGATTCATCTCACTTTACTCATTCAAGACAATCAGAAGTAGACCTCCGGTGAGAACTTAGAACATTGAATAAAATCAAGTTGGTTTATTGGTTGGTTGGTTTATTGAACATATAAACACATTACAACATTTAAAATATAAGTTGAAGTGAAAATAAGAATTTGAATAATATCTAGTCCTACTCCCTATTACTTCTGTCATGTTAATGTACTAAGTTATTCTTATTTAATAATGTATAAAAATAAATAATCAAAACATGCTTTTCTTAAGTGCACATATATTGGTGTTCGTTGTAAGCCTTTATCCATTGCATATATGTAAAAAAATAAGAGAAAGTAAAGCCCTACGTATACAGCTAATCTAATCAATACAATAAATACCCAAACATTAGTTGTTGCATATATATGGGCACACATGCACATACATGCACATGAGTACACACATATATACACAAACGTTGGACATACCTCTTTCAATATTATGCTTTATTTTCATGACTATGTACATTGTAGATTCTCACTGAAGGCATCAACACTATAGCAACTATCAAACTCATTTAGAGTTATGCACTTCACAAAAAAAGGTGAAAATAATAAAATTAATACATAAATAAATAGGCACCCTTTTCTCTGATTACTTTTTTGCACATTGTTGGCATTCTCTCGATGAGCTTCAAAAGGTAGTCACCTAAAATAGTTTTCCAACTGTCTTTAAGGAGTTCCCAGACGTAAGAATGCCAAAAGTATGCAAAAAAAATAACCAGAGCAAAGGATGGCTATTTTGAAAAATCTTTAATATAAAACATGTTTTCAGTTATTTCACCTTTTTTTTGTTCAGTACATAACTCCACATCGGATCATACATAGTTTTGATGCCTACGGTGAGAATCTACAAAGTAACCAGCCATGAGAATAAAGCAAATGCATTGAATAAGAATGTGTGTCCAAACTTTTGGCCTGTACTGTACATGCCCACAAAATATGCATATAAATGCATACATATATGCTCTTAAATTCATTTATATTTATACCTGATTTATATATTTTTGTAACACTATATTTTTGAACACAGTAATTGATACCTACTTTTTCAATTTAGTTTCATAATTGTTCCACAAATTAACCCCTTTAACAGAAACACACGTTTTCCCCCCCACTAACCCACAGCAGCAGCCCTCTGATTTCAAACAGCTTTTGAATACTGTGGCAAAGTTGGTTATTGTATACTTTGTACATTATTTGTGCTAGGTCATATTGTTTAAGAATATTTCATTTAATGAATAACAGATTTGTTGATTCTGTATAATGTGAGCGATTAATAATTTGTATGGCTTTTTTTGTAGATTAAAGACAGATTTTGTAATAGTTTTGTTTGTATTTCCCTATATTTTGACACAATAAATCATGTATGGAAGTAATAATGTACAATATAATGTATATAATGACTTCTTATTTAGAAGATCTTTGTTTTTATACACAATACCTAGGGTTTTGGATATTTTTCTTTCAACGTTTTCTATATGACATTTCCAGCACAATTTTACATCAATTACAATGACAATAAATTGTATTTAATTTACTCTTTCAATTTAAATTGAGTCAACAATGATTTTGACTTTGTTTAATTAGTCTAGTGTCAAAGATTATGAACTTTGTATGTTTGTGTCAAGCCACTTTTTTCCACAGTACTCAGAAGCTGAGATTTTCTCCAGAGCAATATGAAGTTGTCATCGGCAAATATATAACTTTTTTAAAGTTTTGCATACACAACACATATCATTACTATATAATACAAATAATTTAGGACCTAGCACAGCCACAAACCCTTGGGGACCCCATGAGTAATCTTCAACTGATTTGATTAGAAATTGTTACGATGCACTTACTGATTTCTCCCATTGAGGTAACTCTTAATCCATTTAGACGACAGACCTCTAATGCCATATCGCTCCAGTTTTTGCCATTAATATGTTATGATAAATCGTATTAAAGGCTTTTAAGTCTATAAAAATCCCAACTGTAAATTATTTATCTATATTTGTGGCAATTTCTTCCACCAGCTCCATTACTGCCTGAGAGGTGGATCTTTTTTTCTCTAAAACAATATTGACTTTCAGTTAGTTGAATGTGTTTCTCAATAAAATTGAAAGTAAAATTGGAAGAAAAAAACAGTGAGAATAGTTATTCTAGGAAGTTAATGTGAGACCCATCCTATTTTTATTTTTTTTTACCACCATATGTAAATGGCCCACTGGGAATTTTCAAGTTGCTCCAGATGAGCCACTCCAGACCTGCCAGTGAGCCAATTTGTTGTGCTTGATAACACAACGAGACTTGTGTAGATGGCTGAGAAACCCAAAACTGTGGTAAAAAGTTTTTTTTTTCTTGCCAACTAATTATTGTGTACTTGTTTTTTTTATTTTCTCTGCCAGCTGCCTGAGCGATGCAGTCCTTCTGACAATTTACCTGAGGTGCCCCATCTGTCTTGTTGTTCCATTGAAAATGTCTACCTGCTTATGGGCAGAGAACTGGAAGAGCTAGAAGAGGTGCCCTCTGGCAATGTACTAGGTACAGTAGACAGTTATATTACATTGTATTAGCTGTTAAATGATGTGTGTACAAAACATTGCAAATACAATAAATGGCCTCAGAGTCCATAATTATCTATTTCTAATACAGACTACACAAGGCTCAAATCTTTTATTTATTTATTTGCGAATCAAAGGCTTCATTTGAGGAGGGACTTTTTAACTTAAAGAGCAATTTTTGTATAGTTAAGTACCACAGCTTTGAGCTGATTCTTCTGTTGGAAAGTATCTTATGGAGCCAGATCAGTCTCATAATGAACACACACACACAATGGGATTCATAATACATCTGACACAAAACACACACACACACACACACACATTTTGGGATTCATGAACACATCCCTCACAAAACACATTCATCAAATGTGTGAATTGTCTTGCGCGCATTTATAATGTGCTTTTAATTTGTGATCTTGCGCGGCCGAGAAACACACTTGCATTTTTTCTAAACGGAGCCCGTCTGCAGCCAATCAGATGTCTCCCTCCTTTACAGCCAATCACACGGGGCTGGAGTGTTGTGTAACGTCACTGCTGTGTGCATAGATATCTAGAAAGACTAGATGTCTCCTTCCGCGCTGCTGGCCAATGGAATTGAACGTCCGCACGGGGCGGCCATCTTGCCACAGTTACCTCGCTCCGCCTGTCATTTATTGCTATGTGTTTTTATCGTACATAATAATAGTGGTTTACCAAAAATCAACTGATTACTGAGCACTTTAGTTTTATAAGCGTAGTTATTATATTACATACTTGTTAATAATTAATCCTTCCTTTTTAAAGCAAGTTCCCATTTCCTTCTCCTGTGCGGTTTTGGGAAACCTTACAATATGTAAAAATAAAATACAATTTAAATAAAAATTATCCAATTGAGTTATTGTCATAATTTTTAATCCACATTTCATTTTACAACAAGGACACACCTAAAAAAAAAACTAGAATAGATTAGACTGGACTAGACAAGATTAGAAGAGAATACAATAGAAAATACTATTCATGCCTTACAATGCCTACACTTATAAACTAAACTGCTCCATAATCAGTTGTTTTTTGGGAAACCGCTATTTTTAGTTATTTAAAAGAACATGTATGATAAAAACACATAGTAATTGTTAAGGGATATTGTTATATGTACAGTCCTCAGTTGATGTTTAATGTTGCGCTTAGGCCACAGTGAGGTGCTAGGACACTGAATATGGGACACTTGTGTCATTGTGCGCACAATTTCTTTCTTCTGTGTTAAGACTGAAGGTTGTTGAAAGCAGACGTGCTTTCTCTGTTGAGTTCTCAAATGAATATATCATACTTGGCTAAAGAAACGTAATCTTTCTGTCATCCATTAATCCGAACGCATCGTCAAGCTGCCACAATTTAACAGTAATGAATTAGAGAGGCGGAGCGAGGTTACTGTGGCAAGATGGCCGCTCTGTGCGGATGTTCGATTTCATTGGCCAGCAGCACGGACAAGACATCTAGCCTTTTTATAGATATCTATGCGCACAGCAGTGACGTTACACAACACACCAGCCCGTGTGATTGACTGTAAAGGAGGCAGACATCTGATTGGCTGCAGACGGGCTCCGTTTGAAAAAAATGCAAGTGGGTTTCTCGGCCGCACAAAATGAGTCTCAAAAAGATCCACAAACATGTGAGTGCGAATTACAAATTAAAAGCACGTTATAAATGCGCGTAAGACAATTGTTTCGTATGCGTGTTTCGTGTCAGATGTTTGTGTGCATCGAAAATGTGTGTGTTTTTCGTGTCAGATGTGTGCGTGCGAGAGAGAGAGAGACAGAGAGAGAGAGACGCATTCGCTTAGTTTTTCAGTTAATGCACAGTTTAGTTACTGCCGCATGCATGCACTATGTTTAATAAGGTGGCGGTGTTGCACCAAGAGCACCCGTCAACCGCGAAAAGGAAGAAATTATAATCTAGGCAATCGGTGTAAGAATTGCTCAAATTGTATTACAAGCATGAAACTTACCGCAAAAAGGACCTACTTGACAATTTCAGAGCGGGAGCCACCGAGATTGCTGTGCTGCATAGTAACGGTTGCTAAGCAAAGCATCTTCTTTGGCAATCGGCAGCAAAGAAGCAATTTCTGAACTAAGATGAGTTGTTTTGACTTTGTACTTTTATTTATATTCCTATATTCACTCCTAAAATGGTACAAATGATTATGAGATAGGACTAAGTGTGATACTTTCCATGTTTGATGTTAATTAAATACTAGTGCTGTCAGGCGATTAAAACATTTAATCTATTTAATTAAAGAATTTTTAATTAATTAATCTAAATAATCGATTTAATCTAATATCTGCTAAAGGTCCCCAAATAAATAATTTATATTGTAGGACATTATAAAATTGTAGTGCATGACTAATCAATTGAATACACCAAGAAGAGAAGATTTGAAATACACATTTTTATTGTTGAAGTGTGCAAAAGAAAAAGTTTAAGCGTATCAACAAACCAATTAGACCAGGCATTATTTAAAAAGATAATCTAAACTTCAATTACGTTCAAAACATTTTTTTGACAATAACTAGTGGACGATATGTTCTGCTTTGAACAACCTGTTTTATTTTATTAATTTGTATTTAGTACATATTAGATTTGTCAGAGACATCTTTTGTTGAATTACAGGTATAATTCTTTAATAAATAAAAAATACAAGTTTCCTCCTGTGAACTTCATTAAGCATATAATTTATACATGTATTGAAGGCAAGATGTCTGAAGTCCTCTTGTTAATGGTTAACAAATAATTTTAAACATCATAAATCATGCTGTTTTGACGAAGTACTGTCTCAAATGTTATCCAATTTCGATACTGTAAATGTAGGATCGTATACCGAGAAATGTTTCTTGGGAGGAGTAATATGTTGGCCTCGCGGCTTCAAAAGCCTTGGCCTATCGGCTATCCAGTAATATATACAGATCTGCATAGGATGAGGAACAGCATCCGTATGAACGCCGCAAGGGAAAATAAAGAAAATAATGTGCATGTCAATTCCCACCAGCTGCAGTGCGGTGCTTATGCGGATGCGGAGCTGTGGAAGAAATTACACAAGCCGGGCAGAAAGTCAGGCGTTGTCATCAAGGTAGATGCATGTCAATTCCCACCAGCTGCAGTGCGGTGCTTATGCGGATGCGGAGCTGTGGAAGAAATTACACAAGCCGGGCAGAAAGTCAGGCGTTGTCATCAAGGTAGATTCGGTATATTTCAAAATAAAAGGGTTTGCGAACTCGTTTTTAGCTAACTACATAGCTTGACATGAGTCGGACATTTAAAAGACAAAAAATGAGCTCAAAATAAATGAAACATGCCAAAATAACAGTATTTTAACACAAAACATACTTACCCATGGTAGAAGGGCCATGGTAGAAGTCCCAGAAATAATGTCCAAAAAGCATATCGATGTGAACGACAGGCAAGCATGGCTATTGTTTACCATAGTAGTAGCGTCGTGAACTCAACTCTTCAGCATGAACCCCCGTGATCTTGTGGTCTCTCGCAGGTGCAGATTTCCGGACATGTACAGCTCACGCAACACACTTTGTGTGAATTGCAGTCTGTAATTCGTCACGCAGTCAGTGTGAACTCAGCTTCAAAGTTTGCCTCACTCTCCTGTGCCACACCCGCACACTGTCTGCTGTTGTTCACTCTGCTTGTAGTGGCGTGCCGCTGCAGCCTATGGGTCCCTCAATGGGCCAAATTTCAAATGCTTGCGCATTGACTTGCCACTCAAGATCAATTGCGTTATTGTTTGTAACGTACTAATTTGCAGCGTAATTAATTAATCAAATGAATGCGTTAAACTGTCAGCCCTATTAAATACCCAAAATTGTTACGATTATGTGAAATTGTCCTGTTCAAGTCATCACCTGCCTTATGTAAAGATACTATGGATCATATAAAAGTAATGATGGCACTGATATGTGGGACCGTTGCAGTAAAAAAACAAAAACAAGCACTATGTTTATTACAGAGTGAATGTTAGCACATTCAGGCACACTGGTGGCATCACTACAGTGTAACTGTTTTTCAGTTGAGCTGGATCTGGCAGCCCCAAATCCATTAGCTACAAAACTATAGTTTGTATTCCATTAGCTACAAAACTATAGTTTGTATTCCATTAGCTACAAAACTATAGTTTGTATTTGGTATATGTAGTCAGGACGAGATTGGTACAAAAAAAATGGCCCTGGCATTTTGATTTTCGTCCTGCATGAACCCGAGCTGCCATATAGCTCTGCCACTGACGTTGATTGGTTAAGTTTTCTGTCTATATTGTAAATTGATTAATGGGTTGCTCTCTCTAAATTGTATGCCTTGAGGTAAAATAATAATTAAATAGCAGTGCACTGGCCCCAAAAAACACCGGCATACCGGGCATCTGGCCTGTATGGCAGATGGCCAGTGCAGCCCTGGATGGAATGAGATTGACAGGGTGTGCCAGTGCAGGAGAGCCAGACCAAAGGTAACCAGGCATTAAGTCCGACCTGGAAGGAAAGTTATCACATTAATTATAGAAAAATATTATTTTTTTACTCCTGAAAATGGCTAAATGAGCCAAATATCTCTTTGAAGCAGATTATTGTATGAGGAAATGTGCACATTATCTTCAAGATGAAAATCTTCGTGCAAAATACTTGCAAAATTAAGTGCAGGAGGACCTTATTGCCCAGGAGACAAAGTACAAGTGCATCATGCCTTACAAACCTGTACAATAGAGCACAGGAAAGGATCTCACAGGATCAAGATGCCTCAGATGACCAGATGAAGTTTACATACCATAGAGTAACAAGGAGTCAATAAAAAACAAAACAAAAAAAACATAGCATCTCATCAGGGACGAACTGCGCTCCAAATTCAGCCTGGGAATTTGAGTTAGAGAGGCCCTCGATGCGCGCAAAGGCCTTTGTTTCCCCCTCCTGCTGCGTTCCAACGTTCCAAATACAAAACAATAAGGTGACAGTGAATTTTGGGCTCATCATTTTTGTGGTACAAACTGAAGAGTATGTTATGACATAAACCTTCAAGTACTTTAGGATGCCATGTTGATGCCTGCCTTATTAAACGCGGTATAAAAATGTTCACGTTGCACTAAAAATAAAATATATTTAAAAAAAATATCCTAGCCTATGGGTGTCATTCACACAGAATCAACTAAGCCAACTTCTGTCACTGTACTAAAATGTCAGCTACTTTTCAAAAAGTTTAACATCAGAAATGGGATATTTAGAAGCTCAGGAAACAAAATCCAGAAATTGTATGTAACCAAGTGGTGCAGATATCCATGCAAAGATAAGAAACGCACACTCTTAAAGGTGAAAATTTAAAATAAAAAAATGAATAAATACAATTCTTGTGCAGTTGAATGCAATAGTAGCTAAGTTTCATCAAAGACAGCCAAATCACATCCATGCATAGTACACATAATAATGATGAAAAGCATAAAAAAGTGTACAACTGTGAATTAAGAGAATGTCATATACAGTAATTTCTGAAATACAAGGGGCACCTGACTATAAACCGCGCTGGCTAAATTTGGGGAATACTACACATATAAGCCGCACCCGACTGTAAACCGCAGGTCTTTTTAATGTTACCGCACCGGGTTCCCGCTACTTTATTTTCCATAATGAGGGTGCAAATTGTCTCGCTCTCGTTATGTGTCTCCTACTGTATTTGGGCTCAATTGTTTTGTTTTGCTCTGCCTGACGCTCTTGCGCTTCCTTTATAGTGTGCCCCCTTGTAATCTGATGGATTAGCCGCACCTATGTATTAGCCGCAGGGTTGAATGCAAATGAAAAAAGTAGTGGCTTGTAGTCCAGAAATAACTTTAATCAGAAACCCATGACAAAATCTTCAAAACTGAACATGCAGTGAACAAAACATACAACAATTAACCAATAACAGCAGTACTCAATAAAAGAGGAAATCAAAAAGAAGCAGCTTTACCAAATTGAAAATATTGATTGAAAAATCCATATCCCATGCTACAGTCGCCCCACCCCCTAAAAAAGGAATAAAAAGGAAAATAAAAAGTTACACTGTTCTACTTCACACCAACAAGCGTCGGAGCAGATCATTGGTCAATGCCACTTTGTCTATCATCATTGTCTACAACAATCAATCAATGATGCTCCATTACCAAATCGTTTGCATTAAATGTACAGTATATATATATATATATATAGATAGATAGATATATATATATCTATATATATCTATATATATATATATATATATAGATATATATATATCTATATATATCTATATATATATATATAGATATATATATATCTATATATATCTATATATATATATATATATATATATATAGATATATATATATATATATATATAGATAGATATATATATATATATATATATATATATAGATAGATATATATATATATATATATATATATATATATATATATATATATAGATAGATAGATAGATACAGTATATACAGTTATCACACTTAAAAAGAGTATCCAAATTTTTGACAAAATATCTTATTCTTCGCCCTTAGCGAATCAGTTGCCTCCCATCTAACCCTGTCCTCTGCATCCTCTGCTCACACCTACCTTCCTCTACCTTCATGTCCTCTTTAACTACATCCGTAAACCTCCTCTTTGGTCTTCCTCTAGACCTCCTGCCTGGCGTTTGGAAACTTTACATCATTTTGCTAATATACTCACTATCTCTCCTCTGGACATGTCCAAACCATCTCAGTCTGGCCTCTCTGACTTTTTCTCCAAAGCCTCTAACATGTGCTGTCCCTCTGATGTACTCATTCCTGATTCTATCCATCCTGGTCACTCCCAAAGAGAACCTCAGCATCTTCATCTCTGCCACCTCCAGCTCTGCCTCCTGTCTTTTCCTCAGTGGCACTGTCTCCAGACCAAACAACATTGCTGGTCTCACCACAGTTTTATAAACCTTTCCTTTCATTTTAGCTAAAACTCTTCTATCACACATCACACCTGGCACTTTTCTCCACCTGTTTCAGCCTGCCTGCACATGCTTCTTCACTTCTTTTCCACACTCTCCATTGCTCTGGACTGTTGACCCTAAATACTTAAACTCCTCCACCTTTTCGGTTTCTTCTCCCTGTAACGTCACTCTTCCACTTGGGTCCCTCCTATTCACACACACATATTCTGTCTTGCTACGGCTAACCTTCATTCCCCTCCTTTCCAGGGCAAACCTCCATGCCTCGAGCTTCTCCTTTACCTGTTCCCTGCTCTCACTACAGATCACAATGTCATCTGCAAACATCATAGTCCATGGAGATTCCTGTCTAAACTTGTCTGTCATCCTGTCCATTACCATAGCAAACATGAAGGGGCTCAGAGCTTATCCCTGATGTAGTCCCACCTCAGCTTTTAACTCCTCCGTCAGACCTGCACCACACCTTACCACTGTCTTAAAATCCTCATACATGTCCTGCACCACTTGAACTTACTTCTCCGCCACTCCAGACTTCCTCATACAAAACTGCAGTCCCTCTCTGGGCACCCTGTCATAAGCTTTCTCCAGTTCTACAAATACACAATGCAGCTCCTTCTGACCTTCTCTGTACTAATTTATCAACATCTTCAAAGCAAATACTGCATCTGTGGCACTTTTTTTGGAATGAAACCATACTGCTGCTCACAAATGTTCAACTCTGCCCTCAGTCTAGCTTCAACGACTCTTTCCCATAGCTTCATCGTGTGGCTTATCAGCTTTATTTCTCTGTAGTTGCCACAACTCTGCACGTCTCCCTTGTTCTTAAAAATGGGCACCAGCACACTTTTCCTCCATTCCTCTGGCATCTTCTCACTATCTAAGATCCTGTTGATCAACCCAGTCAGAAATTCTACTGCTACCTCTCCTAGACACTTCCATACCTCCACTGTTATATCAACAGGACCAAGTGCCTTTCCACACTTCATCCTCTTCAATGCTCTTCTCACTTCATCCTTACTAATCTTTGCTACTTCCTGGTCCAATCTTCTGCTCTTCGTTCTCTCTCATTTTCCTCATTCAGCAACTCTTCAAAGTACTCTTTCCATCTCCCCATCACACTACTGGTATCTGTCAACACACTTCCATCCCTATCCTTTATTACCCTAACCTGTTGCACATTCTTCCCATCTCTGTCTCTTTGCCTTGCCAACCTATATAGATCAGTCTCTCCCTCCTTACTGTCCAACCTAGCATACAAATCATCGTAAGCCCCATGTTTGGCCTTTGTCACTTCTACTTTCACCTTACGCTGCATTTCCCTGTACTCCTGTCTACTTTCTTCAGTCCTCTGTGTCCCACTTCTTCTTAGCTAACCTCTTTCTCTGGATCCACTTTTGCACCTCCTCATTCCACCACCAAATCTCCTTATCCCCTTTCCTTCCAGATGACACACCAAGGACTGTCCTACACGTCTCCCTGATCACATTTGCTGCAGTTGTCCAGTCATCTGGAAGCATCTCCTGACCATCCAGATCTTCCTGAAAGTCATACAACACTCTTCCTTTTTCGGCTTCCACCATTTCGTCCTCTGCTCTGCCTTTGCCGTCTTCATCTTCCTCACCACCAGTCATCCTACACATTACCATCCTATGCTGTCTGGCTACACTCTCACCGACCACTACATTGCAGTCGCTGATCTCCTTCAGATTACACCGTCTACACAAGATGTAGTCTACCTGTATATTTCTACCTCCACTCTTGTAGGTCACCCTATGTTCCTGCCTCTTCTGGAAGAAAGTATTTATGACAGCCATTTCTATTCTTTTTGCAAAGTCAACCACGATCTGTCCTTCTGCGTTCCTTTCCTGGATACCAAACTTGCCCATCACCTCCTCTTCACCTCTGTTTCCTGCACTAATGTGTCCATTGAAGTCTGCACCAATGGCAACTCTCTCACTTCTAGGGATGCTCTGCATCATTTAATCAAGGTCCAACCAAAAGTTTTCCTTCTCCTCCAGCTCACATCCTACCTGTGGCGCATACCCACTAAGAACATTGATCGTCACACCTTCGATTCCTAGCTTCAGGCTCATCACTCTATCTGACACTCTTTTTACCTCCAGGACGTTCCTAACAAACTCCTCCTTCACGGTAACTCCTCCTCCATTTCTCTTCCTATCAACACCATGATAGAATAACTTGAACCCTGCTCCTAAATTTCTAGCTTTACTCCCTTTCCACCTGGTCTCCTGAACACACAATATGTCCACCTTCCCCCTCTGCATCATGTCAACCAGCTCTCTACTTTTTTCTGTCAGAGTTCCAACATTCAAAGTCCCTTCTCTCAGTCCCAGACTCTTGTTGTTCCTCTTCTCTTTCCTCCTACGAACACACCTTCCTCATCTCCTTCTTCGACCAACAGTAGTCCAGTTTCCACCGGCATCCTGTCGGTCAACAGCACCAATGGCGGTCGTTGTTAACCCGGGCATCGACCAATCCGGTATGGAAGTCATATATTTGATTCGCATGTTTGATTTGGCCAAAGTTTTTACGTCGGATGCCCTTCCTGACAACCCTCTGTATTTATCCGGGCTTGGGACCGGTGCAAGAAGACACTGGCTTGTGCCCCCTTGCGGGCTATACTACTACTGCTAAAAGTACTACATGCGGCTTTCCACCTTGCAAGAGTCAGCAGTCCCATAAAAAAATTCTGCGGAAATTTGTCTAGTTATTATAAACCTTCAATATATATATATTTTTTTTTATCAAAAAACAACTGTGCCACATCAGCAGGTACATTTACCTTCAACACTGGAGCGCAGTTGTAATAACCTTGGGGAATTGAGTGGTAATTATTCGTCTTCCATTCCGTTTCAAAGCCATTTAAATTTTCAACATCCTCATTGTCTACAAACATACGTATGTCTTAACAATATGTCACTGTCGACTAGTACCACTGGTTCAAAGTACTCAGCGCAGTGTCTATCACCATAGTTTATTTCATAACCTTGCAAATCTGCATCAGCCATGAATGCTCAAATTGGAAATGCTACAAGGCCCACGTCACTTTCACGTGTATATTCTGATGCATATCATTGGCTAAAAGACTTAGAATTCGTCATAACAAAACAAAACGACGTATCCCGTTTCCCGACTTTAAAGCTACAGTGCTCCCGGCTCTAGTGGTAGAACGCTCCTGGCCAAAATGGGTTAAAAAAAGAATCTACATTTCGAGCATTCTGAATAATTTTTTAAGGCTCACAGAATATTGTGTTTTATGACTATGCAAACGCAGAAACTACCAAATTAAAGATTAGACTCTCTTTCATCACCCCAAAAAGTTTTCTTTGTCTTAATTACATTTTTAGTAATCAGCAGTACAATAGGGGTTGGTTTCATCAAAATTGCAGAAAATAAGTTTTTTTGTGAAAATATATATTTGTAATGTGTTTTTACAAAATCAGCCGTATGTCGCTGAGGTTAGTTTTGAGTAAATAACCAAAATAGGATTGTTTGGACAAAAATTAAAAATTTTAGATTTCTCCAAAAATAACCTCCTTAATGTCGTTATTTTAATTTCCAAGCAGCAGAAAAGTTTAGATTGTACTAGAAGTTTGTAAACATAAGCAATTAATAAGTAATGTACAATCGTAACTATTGTTTGTTTTTAGCCGCACTGCTAGCTAGCACATCCCGGGCAACTGCTCAATAAACCGGATGAGTATCTATTGCCTCTAACGTGACTTCACAAACGACTTATATAAATGGACATAACACCCAATAAAAGTCAAAATTAAGGCTGTCACTTAAACGCATTCATCTAGATTAATTAATTGTCACGCAAATTAGTGCGTTAAAAAAATTAACACAATTGATCGCGGATGGCAAGTGTTGGGAAATTCGTTCTTTGTTTCTCCGTGTTCATAATGTTGATTATCAAACTCAGACAATGATATTGGTGAAATCAGGATTTATTTTCACATAAGTTTATGGACACATGAATCGGCCAAACGCTGCCATTCTTCTCCCTCATGCGTGACGCTCCTCTTGTTCCAAGCACTAGTATCCTTTCGTGACTCTTCAAACCCCTCCTCTGTCTTCTTCGGCCAATACTCTCCTTATCAGACAGTCACATGATACACCAATACACGTCACCAAACTTCCCCCTCCTCTCACAAGATAAAGATTTACGTTGTTTTCAGAGCCAGAAGAGGTGTCACTAAACCCCCTCCTGCTCAACCGGTTTATAAAGACAAAGGAATCTATTTAACACATTCGCTTCAACCCCCCACATCACCTTGAATTCTCACACAGAGACATACTGAGTAAATTAAAGCAGTTATATCCACTTCTAAATAGTAATATTATAAATCAAACAGTTATAATTAAATTAATTCACTTCACAAGTCAATGCGCAATTTGGCCCATCAAGGTACCCGTAGGCGGCAGAGGCGCGCCACTACAGGGTAGCACTAACTAGCCACTACGAGCATTGACAACAGCAGACATGGACGCGAGTGCAGCACAGCCAGGAGAGCGAGGCAAGCACAGCCAGGAGAGCGAGGCAAGCTTATTTGGACCTATATCTCCCAGAGCCGTTATTTTGACGGTTCTATTCTTTTCAATGTACATTTTTCACCTAGCCGGGACCCGCGGGGTTGCGCCGCTGGGCTTCTAACTGTAACTGCAATTCATCACGGAGGCTGCAAGCTAGATCACCATGGCGGAACGCAATGTCGTGGAGCAATGGCACCGACATTGTTGGAAAGCTGTCATCGAGACGAGTACGGGGATGCCCTTATGTCCCCGGTAGGACTACGTTTCGGGAGATAAGGCCACACAACGACCTGCACAAGACCCATGATTTTCAAACACTTACTGCAATGGTTGCTATCCCGGGTAAACCACGGGTTTTTCGGCCCTTTATCTCCGGAACACAATATCGTGGACCGATGTTACCGACATCGTTGAAAATCTGTCGTCAAGACGAGTCCGGGGATGCCCTTAGGTACCTCGGTAGGACGTACGGTTCGGGAGATACGGCCGCTCAAAGACCTCCACGAGACCGATCATTTCAAGGTATAGTAAAGGCTTATAGTAAAAAATATAAATAATAGGCTGCTAGATGTGATGGAGTCATGACGTTTTTGGCAGTACAAGCCTGATAATCAAAGTCAATAAAGGTCCACCACGCGTCCGCCTGGGATTTTATTAGCTACTTAAAACAGCAAGTAATAACTATATTAGGCTCAAAATGACGTCTCTGGGAGATCTAGTTGTCTTAAAATTCTGGTAGTGCTAGTGGCTAAACGCAAGTTTATTTGTAAAAAGAACAAAGCTGGGACTATTAACAAGAACGCAGTAATTTGTACCTTTTGTAAAAAAAAAAGAAAAAAAGCTACTCCAGCCTGACTTATGATTTAAGACTCTTAATGTAAACAGGCTTGTTTGAGCAACTGACTCAAGGACACATAGCATTAGTCTGTTGTCAGATCCTGTAACCTACCTTGAGGTGGGTTTTTAATCTGAGGAGTTAATACTGTAGCCCCAATTCCTCTTTTAGGTTTGAGTTGTTATGACCCAGATATTGTAGCTTTAGATTTTTGTTAACCTCTCCTTTAAACCTCTAACTTTTCCTGATTACCAGTTTGTTAGTTTAGCTCAAAAAACACCACAGCTATTTATTATCAGTTCATCTCATGCCTTTCATACACCGACCGCAGCTTGTGGAAGTTTAGATTGAAGTTTGTTTAAAAAAAAATTGAACAAAATAGAAGTTTAAATTATCTTTTAAAATAATGTATGGCCTAATTGGTTTGTTGATGTGCTTAAATGTTTTGTTTTGAATTTCATTTATGAAGCACTTATGAAGCAATCTTCTCTTCGAGGTGTATTCGATTAGTCATGCACTACAATTTTGTAATGTCCTGGAATTCAAATTCTTCATTTGGGGACTTTTATCAGATATGAGATTAAAATAGATTAATTAGATATATTAATTAAAAATCCTGTAATTAATTAGATTAAAATTTTTAATCGCCTGACAGCACTAGTCGAAATACACTTTATGTGACTCTCCATACCCTCCATGCATGAAATTGAACAGAAGATGCACTTGTGTCCATGTCGCCAGGCTTACCTAGTAAAAGCAAATGTAATCTTACTGGTAAATGTTTGTAACCTAGACATGTGGAGATCATCTTCAGCTTTATGGCAACAGTGACTTTTATGCTAATATTTTTTGCTTTAGTGATGCTGCAAGTATCTGAACAGTGCTTTTCCTCATTCTTATGAAAATGTGTTTTTTTATGACTAAATGCATTTTCAGAACAATCACCAGCATAAGGATTTTACATTTGACAGACTTAACCAACAATTTACAACTATTTAGTAAATATAACTAGTAATAACTATCAATGCTTTAAACTACCCCTTCAGGTCAGAGACTGCATCAAAGTTTTCTATATGCTCTCGCATAAAAAAAATTAAAAAAAATTATAAATACATTTTTGGGACCATGACAATAATTAAAATACAATGTTTTATACGTTTTTGGGAGCAAGTGACTTAATATGACAATCAGTCATGAAAAATTATAAGATCTGACATTTTTTTTTGGGGGGGGGGGAGAGAGTCAAATAGCAGTTAAGAAAATGGATGGATGAACATTCCTTTGAGTGATCTCATCCATGAGAGATAAAATCCTGCCATCTGCTGGCTCAAATACGAAGCCAGAGGTATGCAAGACTTATACCCGCCCATTGCAAAACAAAACAAAAAAGAACAGTTGAGATTTCTCGTCACTGGGAAAATGTCATGCTTTTTTAAAAAGTTTTCTATATAATATATATTATAATATTATTATATATTTTATATAATTATTATATATATATATCATATTATATATAATATGAAGCCATAGTTATGCAAGACTTATCCCCGCCCATTGCAAAAAGAAAAAGAAAAAAACATTTGAGATTTCTCGTCACTGGGAAAATGTCATGCTTTTACTTAACTTTTCTCATCCCTGGGAATTAAAGAAGATATATCAATATTAATTATAATATTAGTGAGGCACCGAATACTCGGCCACCGAAAATGTTCGGCTGAAAGAAAATTGAAGTCGAAAAAATATAGCCGAAATAGGTTGTGGTGACGCAAGCAAAAAACCGCTGCAAGCAAACGTCTGTTTGAATTAAACAGCAAACGCGAGGGTGAGTGTCCGCCTTTTCTTCTCGCTGGCTTTTCACCGTGTGAGTTTGCACCAGTCGGTCGCAGCAGCTCCCCGGGGTCATTGCGCACACCGGAGGAGAGGGGCGTCGCTTGGTGTACAGCATTTAAGCGGGTCGAAAAAAGACAGAACTGCCCTGTACTGCTGTACAGGTGAGCCACTCTTTCTCCCGCAGTGCCTTCCCCTTTTTTTTTTTTTATAAGCCCCTCGAACGCTTCCACTCTTTCACCGGCATGCGTTGCTGTGCTAAATACTTAAGCTAATGCTAGCACTATTGCTATCAACAGTTTTGAACACGGAAACACTTACCGCTATCTCGGTGTAGCGGCAGACCTGTACAGGACGCTGTGTGTGACTTTGCAGTCCGTTCCCAAAGCCGATTAGCTGTATGTATTTATTTTTAAACGTTGGTTAATAAGTGAATGTGCCGATTTTAAGTGCGCCGCACCTTGTCCCGCCGCACGCATCCGTCCCCGCCTGTGCAAACTACATTGACTATAAAGTGCAATTGCACCGCCAAAAAATGCTCAACCCTTGTTTGGTGTTTAATGTACTATTAGCCAACATGTCTGCAGTGTGTGCACATTTTTTATTTATATTGTGCTTGGTTAAAATACCAGTGCTAAATAAATATTTTATACTTATCTCAAAAAAAGAAAAGAAAATTATAATAATAATAATGTAATTTTAATTAATTATAATAAATGCAATGATATTAAACATTGGCTTCTTTTTTTTCCGGCCTTTCGGTTTTCGGCCAAGCATTTTTCATTTTCGGTTTCGGCCAACCATTTTCATTTCAATGCATCCCTAATAAATGTATAAATGTGAACTTTATTATTTCTCTTTACATTGAGGGTCTTGCGCCAGCCTACAAAAAAAAACCGTAAACACTTTTGAAACCCTTGCTGACAATTATAATTTTTTTCTGTAATGAGTATTTATTTTAAAATATTTGTGTTTATTAATTGCTCCAATACTTTTATAGGTATTAAAGGTCTGGAAGAGTTTATTTTGAAGTCAGCTACTATTTCCACCACTCCTGCGTGCCCACCCTTCAAATCACACAACTTTGAGGCATCACCAATTGTCCGAGTTGCCATTGAACCAAAACACCCAAGTATGTATGTTTTTTTTTTTTGCTTTATTCATATATATTCTTTAAATACATAAATAATCTTTCTTTCCATTTATGAATTAGGTGAGATGCCAAAACTGGTTCGTGGGATGCGTCTTTTGAATCAAGCAGACCCCTGTGCTGAAGTGCTAATCCAGGAGACAGGCGAACATGTTTTGGTCACTGCTGGGGAGGTTCATCTCCAACGCTGCCTAGATGACCTCAAAGACCGGTCAGTGTGAGACTGTCAGCATAGTGCCCAATCTTCTCGCTCCCCTCGCACAGGCGAAAGATGCGGAAAAGGACAAGTTTTCACAGAGTGAGGAGCGTAGGATACGCGCAAAGCATTTTGGCATTTTTTAGTGCATAGATTACAAACAATGTGTTGTTGCACCTTTGTCCGAGTGGGTCTCAATCCCACGATCAAGGGAAACCGCGATACAAAATAGATTTTCATCATAAGTCTTTTTGAGCCATGCTTTGACTAGTCCCTCAACTAGGATCTGTTTGCCATGGGTGACCCTACCAGGGGCATGAAGCCCCAGACAACATAGTTCCTTGGCTCATTGGGACATGCAAACCCTTCACCACGATAAGGTGATGACTAACTGAGGAGGAAAAAGAAATTGTCTACTATATACATTAAACTTTTACCAGAACTTGAAGTGGTTGCCATAGTTACACAAATATTTAACAAATATTTGTGACAATTCCATTCCAATTTATTTTTCCCATCTGTGTTTAATGTATATAGAAAAATAAATTGTTTCACTATAATTTCATGTATATAGAAAAATAAATTGTCTACTATATACATTAAAGACAGATGGGAAAAATTGCCACAAAATTATTAAATATTTGTGTAACTATGGCAACCACTTAAAAGTTCTGGTCAGTGGAAGGAATTGACATGGAAAAATACCATGTGTTACTTTATCACTCCATGAGTAAAGGAACTTCAGAGTAAAAATGCAGAATATGGCAAATGTTGGAGGAAATGTGGGAGTATATCAGTTAGTAATTTTCATATTTTCCGGGAGTGTACAAAAATTACACCTTACTGGGCCAAAATGATTGAAACTATCAACCAACTCATGAGGCTAGGGTTGGAATGGCACTTAAGAGCATTTTATTTGGGTAACATTACAACCGAGATAAGGAAAGACAGGTACCTGCTACAAATGTTACAGGCTGCAAGTAAGAAGGCCATTACGCGGAAATGGTTGAAGGAGGAACCACCGGCCATAACAGAATGGATGGACATTATGCAAGGTCTTTACACAATGGAGCAGCTAACTTTCTCTCTCTCAGACATTGCACTTGCAAATGTATAAAATATTGGAAGAAATGGAAATCTTTTGTTAACAAGTAATCCTTTAAATTGTGAACACTATGTAAATTATTAGTGACCAGGAGTTGTAAATTGGATTATATTGCTGGATGGCTTACCCCCCACCCCCTTTTTTGTTTTTTGTTTTTTCTTTGAGTGTTAAGTCGGTCTCTTAATTTTCATTTGCAGTTTGGTTTTTGCTATTGAAAAAATTAAGACATTAAAAAAATTTATTATTTGGTCAGCTTTATTTTGAAGTTTGCCTTAGCTGAGGTGCTGGGTTTGTGGCTTATCTGACATGTCTGAATGATGGAACTTAATCTTTTGATTTTGGTGGAAGAAGCAAGTATTTTCAAGTCAAAGGGCTCAAGTCCAAGTAAAGTCACAAGTCATTATTGTAAAAGTCCAAGTCGAGTTGTAAGTCTTTTAACATTGTCAAGTCGAGTCTAAAGTTGTCAAATTTATGACTCGAGTCCACACCTCTGCCCACGAGTAAACAGGACATGTATGTCACTGAAATAAGTTCAGTATTCAGCGTTGTCTTGTATCATTATTTTTAATACACAAGCTCAAAGCATAGTAAGAAGTACTATCAGGAGATGTGACCTTTACGATGCATAATAAGGTACCCATTTTATTCCCAAAAAAAACAAAAAATCATGATGCAGTCAATATTTAACAAATTTGGCACAAGATGCAGTAAATATCAAACACATTTGGAGGTTAAAACCAGGGTAATATGTTTAAATTTACTGCTAGTAAAAGTAGTTCAGACAGACAGTCGTTGACTTTCTCCTCTGCCACTTTCGGGTCCTCCAGGAGGCGCAGCGTGATTGGTTAAAAGTAAGCTCACCGGCATCTGACGCGTTTGGCTCAACCGGGATGTCTTTGGGCTTACTTTCGCCGAGCCCGAGCGTCGACTGTCAGGTCTGGGCTTACTTTGGGCTTACTTTAGGCTTACTTTGGCGCTAACATTGGAGTGCAGGAGTAGCTTATGGCTCATGTCATATTTAAAATTGCTCTGTTCCTCCTTACACCTGAGTGCCTCAAGATATGCGGCAACAAATAATCGTCTGTCATTGTTGGCAATATTTAACATGCTGTATATAACAACAAGGTTTTGACGTTGTTTTCAAAGGTTTGCTAAAATTGAGATCAGCGCATCTAAACCCATCATTCCATTCCGAGAGACAGTGGTGCGCCCTCCAAAAGTTGATATGGTGAATGAAGATCTTGGAAAGCAACAAAAAGTGGCTGTCATTCATCAGGTGGGTGAACTACTCTGGTATTGTGTCTGAGTCGTTGCTTGTTTGGTACTTGTCCACAAGAAAATTTGCCTTTTTTTTTTTTACTGTTTAAGTCAGAAGTGTCTTGTTTTGAAAAGTGATCAACTCACTTCAGTCTGTGATTGTTTTTCACCCTTGTCACTTTCACAATTGTAACCCTTTCTACTATTAGTTTAAAAAAATGAGGATCTGTTCTGATTCAAATCTTCAGGGAGATGAAGCTCAGTTTTCCAAATGATTATGTGATATGAGGATAGAATGGACCTTATTCAACTTTATTTTATTTTTAAACTTAAACATTTTAAACTTAAATGTTTTTAATTAGAAATGTTATCTATTGGTCCTTCCAGTTCATGCAAATATTTTCCCATGAAAAGTTTTTGATTTGTCATGAATGCAAACACTGTAACATTTTAGGTGTGAGTGATTGTCAGACTTGTAGACAGTATGACAATATGATAGTATTAAAGAAGTTATAGTCATCATATGTGTTTTCATATATGTTAGGTAAAAGAGGAAGGTTTTCATGGTCGTTCTTCAGAGACTCTTCATGTTGACAGCAGTGGTTTAGTCACACTCACTACTTCAAATAAACTGGCCACTGTCAGCGTCCGTGCAATCCCCTTGCCACAGGGTAAGATCTAAATATGCACCTATTATTGACTTGTTTTATATAGCCCTCACTAATCTTAGAGTTGGCACTATGTTTTTTGTTTGTTTGTTTGTTTTTTTACTTACTGAATTAATAATACTTTTGATTAAAAAGTTTCATCTGTCCTTCAGTTTTATAGGTTAATAGGTAGTTTAATTTATGTCTGTTCTCCTTCAACATGGTAAGTGTCTTTTTGCGTTGTCTGATTATCTCGCTCTAATTTACGAATTTCGTTTTCTAACTGCGTTATTTCTGCAAGTCTCTCTTTCTTTAAAGTAGAGCAGATTGCGATAATGTTACCTCTTAAAAAACACTTGTCTGCCTCCCATAATATTTTTGGGGACACTTCATTATTATTGTTGACTCGAATATATCAGGCATCTTTGCAATTTTTGTTTAATTTTGTTTTTATTTTGAATTGATACATTGGCTCGCCAATATTTGAAGCAATATTTGGGCTGAACTTTAGCTTTAGACTCACTGGGGCGTGATCTGATATAGTAATTGCGTCAATATTGCATTGAATAGCTCTAAAGGATTCCACCGCAGACGTCAGGAACATGTCTAGCCGCAAAAGGGTAGGGGAAATTTCGCCCTTGTATTCCTTTTTTTTCTTCTTCTTGTTTTGAGAGAGAGCTTAGTATTATTCATTCGGTAATCTTACCGATTCGACATGTCATCAGCATTGCTCTCTCTCTTTTCATTTTTTTGTACGTGCAAGAGTACATCCTTATATTCCTGACTTTTAGTTGCTTTATGACATCACGCGCAGGCATTCTCCTCTTCTTCAAATCGGGTGAGAAATCATGGTCAAAGTAGATCTGAATTCCGTTATACATTACTGTCCTTTGCTCGCATGCTCTTCGTAGTATGGTTTCCTTGACAGAATAATCAACAAATCTAAGAATCAGAGAGCACGGGGCGGCTTTGGGATCCTTGGTCTTGGCGGACAGACCTCTGTGTGCCCTCTCAATGATAATATCGAGATCGGGGAAAAGTTGAAGAGCGGATTTACGCAACTCCTGTACGAAGAGCTTAATATCTCTTCCCTCACTCCCTTCTGGCACGCGGTAAATTATCATGTTGTTTCGCCGTAATCTATTCTGCATGTCCTTGCAGCGCGCCGTCAACCCCGCGGTGTCCTCATTGGCAACAATGCCCTCTGTTTTAAAATTTTGTCTCATCTCTCTGTCTTTTTAAAAGACGTTTCCAGTGTTGTTGAGTTTGTGTATGGCCCTCCTGGTTACCTTTGCTCAATTTCTTGAGCTCTGCCAGTATTTTTGACTCGGAGTTATGCATGCTATCCTCTTTAGCTGCAGGTCCGCCCGAGGCTTGTTTCAAAGTTAGTTGTCTCAAGTTATCGCCTCTGTCTTTATTTTGGTCTTCTTTTTGCGATCCTTTAGTACAGACGGAGCACGGTCTTCAAGCGGCTGCTTGGAACATGGCGTCACCGGCAGTCCGGAATAATAGCATTTTATTGCACACATTATTTAAGACACATTTTTCCCAATTGAAATGCAAACAAGTGTAAATATAGCGCAATTGTATAAGTGACACAGCTTGAAAGGAAAAATGAAAAAAAAAATGTCCAGGTAGTGTTTTCCCTGCTAGGTCTAATTGTAACATAACCGCTTAAAGCTTAATGAACAAATACAAAGTAACACAAACCTTCAGAAGTTTCTCCTGTGTGATGGATGCTTGTGACGTAGAGGCGAAAAAACTTCACCTTTGGTAGCAACCAATTTGTGGCGTCATGCTTTGCACATCGCAGTCAAATATGTTGTTGTTTCCCCACGATTGTTTACGCAGTGGGTATTTTGCTGTGACAGGGCAACTCTCATGCGAGCATTATTTTTGCGGAAATGTCTCTTTTAAATCAATCAGAGGACCGAGAAATGATTGTCTTGCCGTTGAAATATGCACGCCCTCTCAACGAGACAGACGCACCTCACGGTCGCTTTTAGCTTAGCGGTTAGCCTTGCAAAGTCACATCAACTCAGTGGAGAGTTGCGAGTTGCGACAAAATAACCACCGCGGATTGTCTATCATTCAACCACTGTCTGCTTTTTTTATTTTTATTATAACGAGTACGTCTACTAACGAGTGCTCCAGCAATGCTTGGTTGAACATTTTCTCACTTTTACTCAAGCTGTTTTCCTTTTCTCTCATGTGTCTTTAGCCTGCGCATATTCGGCAGGGTGTTAAAGCTCTAGTGTTTCCTCTTAACTTTAACGGTAACAGTTTTCCTGCGTAATTTGCGAACAATTGTATTTTGCATCGTACCTGACCTCTTGTAAGCAAACAACCTCCACACGACCAGGGTAGCTCCCACTTTTGACACTAAATCCTCTTTTAAGGCTGAAGACGCAACAGAACTGGCTGCTCACACTCTCCGACACTGTTGTTAAGCAGCAGCGAACAACAAATGTACATCCAAATGCATACAGAGATGTATGATGTTACGGATCACGTCAATTTGGCAATATTTCACATTTTTATCACCCATAAAAATACACCGGTAATGTTGTAGAAGGTATGATATGAAACACCCTTCTTCTCAACATTCAAAAATTGCTACTCAAATTAAAGTTATTTCGAGCCGTGTGTATCTCACATGTATCTATCGCATGTTGAGAATACTTCTTTTTTGTTATCATTAGTTTGGATTAGATAGCCTTTATTGTCATTATACAAAGTACAATAAGATTTGAAGCTCTACCATAAAGTGCACACACAATAGATAGATAGTAAAAATACGTACAGTAAAAATAAAATAGGATCGAAAATAAATAAAACCAATATAAAACTACTGTATCCACTATACATATTGCTGCTCTTGTGCAATGCTGGAGGTACCCAGGCAGGTTGGAAGTAAACCGGTACACTAGTTCAAAATAAAGTGATTAGCAGCAAGTGATGGAGATAGCAATGACAGTACAAGTATACAATAATATACCATATATGAGTGTTGTTCCGATACCGGTATTGGCCCCAGATGCCGATTCCAATACCCAGTTTTTCAGTATTAGCCGATGGTGATACCTTTTAGTTTTTTTCAACATAAAATATCTGCCCTGCCATTGGTTCAGAGCATTCAAGGGCCAATAGGATATCTTGGCTCGGCATGCAGCGAACACGTCACACATCAGTGAATATCGTGCACACGCAGTACACAAGATGCTGCATCCAAAGTCCAATATTAGCATCTGAATTAATGGTATTGCCATGTTACTTGTTAGAACTTGTCGATGCCAATACCACTGTTTTAATGCAATATCGGGGCCTCTCCCGATTCCGGTATCGGAGCAACACTAGTTATCATCACTCCTGTGTATCTCAGCATTTGTGATTATGCAGTGCTAACATGAATCATTTCTTTCAGAGGTGACATGTCTTCTAGAGAACAGTTCAGCAATCATTCGAACTCTAGAACAAGTCAATATGTCTTTGAAGGAGGGTAGGCATCTAGACATTAGTGTTCAAACCTTGGAAGCCATTGCTGACCTCAAGACCCAACTGGAGAGCATGCTCCAGGGAAGGAAGTGGAAGAATGCTGTAGAGCATATCTGGGCCTTTGGACCTCGCAGGTTTGTAAATGACTTTTTATTTTTTATTTTTTATTTTTTCCTGATGCAGTTGTGATAAAAATAGGAATGATTTTGGTATTTTCAGGTAGGTTACTGTATAACGACGGGATTTACAATTGCCTATCTCTATATACATTCTGACTTTAGTTTCCCAACTTTAAAATTAAGTTTAGTCATCAAACAAATGTAAATATCAGATAAATATAACCCAAAATGAAATGCATTTTTAAAATGGTGATTTTATTTCTTAACAAACTGGTTGGGCCACCTCAGCAGCAACAACCGAAATCAAGCATTTTCTATAACTGGCAATGAGTTTTTCACATCAATATTTTGGCCCGTTCTTTTGTGCAGAATTGCTTTAATTCAGCAGCACGGGAGAATTTTTTTAGCAATAACTGTGTATTTATGGTAATGTCAGAGCATTTCAATTGGATTGAAGACTAGATTTTGACTAGGTCTCTCCAATCAATATAATAAGGAATGAAAAAATACCAAATGAAGGTTGACTTGCTGCTGTGTTTTGGTAAACTGTAAAAGCAGGCAGATGCATAACACGCTAACATTTGCTTTTGTTTTAAATTATTTCAAAACAAAATGCATTTACTCTAACACTCAAGCATAAACTTATGTGCATAAAAACATCCCTCAAAGGATGTCACTTTTCACTCCAATATCAGTGTTGCCTTGGATTCACACACATGACATAAATGGCAAAAATAGAAGACTTCCACAAGTGGCCTTGCAGTGAGAAGATGGGTGAATCCTGTGGAACGCTATAAAAATGTCAAATCTTACTAACTTGTCATTTAAATTAAATGCTGACAATACAGAATGCTTAGCTTTATACCATAGGTGTCAAACTCCGGGCCTTGGAGGGCCTGAGTCCTGCAGGTTTTGGATGTTTATCTTCTCCAACACAGCTGATACTGTATATGATCAGCTCATCTGCAAGCTCTGCATAAGCCTGATAACGATCCTGCTGATTGGAATCAGCTTGTGTTGGAAGGGGGAAACCTCCAAAACCTGCATGACTGCGGCCCTTCGAGGACCGGAGTTTGACACCTATGCTTTATACTGTAAACCTTCAATTTGCAATCCAGAGGGATTTTTTTGAGCTGCACATGGACAAAATTGTTCTCTGATTCACTAACATGGTGGTTTAATTTTGGTTTAATTTTGTTGGTATATTGAATTCATGGGCATGGTAAGAACATTGTAATATATTTTTAGTGAATTTGTCCCATTGTTGCTGCCTTTATCTCAGACCTTTCTCTCTTGCTTGCAGACCTGTATGAGTCGCAACAGGAAAGTAACAAAAAAAAAAGTGTTACAAAAATACATGTATTGCAGTTTTGCAATCTTTTCTTGTCTGCTTAAAAGGATCTTTGTGCAGTTTGTCACTTTTTTACTCGTGACTGCCACCTCTGGCCCAAAGCATAACTGCAGCATCTGTGTCAGAATCGTTCATGGTGCGCGCGAGTACCTGCACGATCTTCAGTGCACGCCACATGTCCGCTACTCCGCGGGGACGCACATGACGTCACCCTCCACCACTCCACCACTCCCCTCCCAAAAGAATATAAAACTATAACTGGAAGAGTAAAGCTGATAGGTGCAGTCAGAGTAAAACAGGGCTCTTTGTGCTCATCTGGGCATTGGTGGAGCATGCATGAGGTAGAAAAAGCTTCCACGAACCTGTACAGTATATGAATGGTCTTACAAAGCCACTTCACCATAGTGAGAAGTGAAGCCACTGGCGGCCATCTTACGTTGCCCACCTAACTTGAAAATATTGATTTCCCGGCAACGTTTTTTTTTCTCCCTGCAACGTTTTCATGTTATTTCCTGTCTCTACGGCAAAAATGCCACAGTGTATGTCGTATGGTTGTACCAATAAGTCTGCAGGTAGCGCTACATGCACATTTCATTGGTAAGTATCCAATTATAAATTTTGTCTTATAAGCTATAGCTGCGAGTGCTATTCAAAGATTTGTCTGCATTATATTGTAAGAGCCATGACCCAGATAATCCTATCTTCTCAAAAATGTACATATTTGATGACAGTCCGTCTAGGCCTTGAAGGCGTGTACAAACAAATTTTTCATCGTAGTGCCATCTACTGGCAATAGCAAATACATGTGTTTTTCTTTGATGTTGGTCTCCTAGCGGGTGAACCACATCAACCTCATATTTGCTCGGAAGAGTGTTTAAGTCTCTCACGAAGTTGAAATGCAAACTTTGTGACTTTTTTTGTGAAACGCTGTTGCTGTGGCAGCACATTGTTCGTCCCCCCAGCAAAAAAAGCAGAATAAAGGATTAAATGAAGGACCCTCACTCTTCTCGTCAACATTGCGCCTGCCTTCAGTGACAACACAGCCCCCTTTTTTGCATACAGTTTTTCGTACACTGTCGACTGTGTAAATATATACATATTTTTGGTTAATTTAATAAAAATGCTTCATGTGTTTGGGTACCATATTAAAATACTGACGGAAATAACACTACAAGTCTAATAATGACTTTAACTTTTACACAGTATTGTATTCCTTTTATATCTGTCCATTTGTGCATCTCCCAGGGCAGGGGAGGGCAAAACTCATCCTGCAGGTTTTGGAGATGTCCCTCTTCCGACACAAGCTGTTTCCAATCAACAGGATCGTTATCAGGCTTATGCAGAGCTTGCTGATGAGCTGATCATATATCAG
>NC_141241.1:29782675-29887675 GCF_054856555.1 Leptonotus elevatus | reverse complement strand
GATTACATTTTTTTAATCGTAATTAATCGTGTGACTTCACTAGTTAACTCACGATTAATCACAAATTGTATGTCAGTTCTAAAATACTATAAAAATAAATTCTAGGTTTTCATACTCTTGTTAACAAAAGTAGGAAAAGACTTTAAACTAATATAAATAGTTTGAATAGATTTTTTGCGTATATAGCCGTTAATGGCAGTGAATGAAAAAAAAAGAAAAGATAATTAAAAATTTGTAGCAGCAATTTC
Source organism: Leptonotus elevatus (assembly GCF_054856555.1). Lineage (NCBI taxonomy): Eukaryota > Metazoa > Chordata > Actinopteri > Syngnathiformes > Syngnathidae > Leptonotus > Leptonotus elevatus. The sequence continues at coordinate 29,887,427 of NC_141241.1, read as the reverse complement.
AATCATAATTAATTGCATGACTTCACCAGTTAACTCACGATTAATCACAAATGTTATATCTGGTCTAAATGTACAATAAAAACATTTTGGTTTTCATACTCTTGTTAACGAAAGTGGGAAAAAAATGTTAAATAGAAATAGTTAAAATGAACTTTTGACGTTTAGAGCCGTCAATGGCAGTGAATGAATTAAAGGGTGTTAAGCTGCGTGTGTAAAGCTTAATTTGCAATATTTTTATTTTTATGGTGTGCCGGGGGGTGAGTGAGATCTAATATATATTGAGTCATACTGTGTTTAGCTGTGCATGTGTGTAAGTGCTTTTACCAGCTAAATAAAAAACGAACCTAGGCAGCCAGTGTGAGAGACTTGACGCACAAACCAAGCTCTGCTTTGTCAAGAGCGCTGCGGCTTCACAGTGTTCCAAAACAAGTTCACCACGTAGCTTTGACAAACATAAAAAACTAAATACGAGTGTGCTGTACAAAATTAAGAGATAATTAATTGCGACGTTGCACAGACAATATCTCTCGCTCACTCTCTCTCTCACTCTGCCTGTATGCCGAGCGCAGCGGAAAGGAGGGAGGGGCGAGCTTTCCTTCAGCACGGACATTTAGGAAGTCTATCCGTGTTATATTCGTATCCGGGAAAAATCAATTATCCGTACCAGATACTCGTGTTATATGAATACCCGGCTCACCCCTAATATTTTTGTTATTGTGTGTATTATTATGTGCGTGCACATTTCTGCCACCAAGGGTACTACTATATTTCAAGAGTTAAAACACAAGCTCTATGAGGGTGTACACCTCCAAGTAAGCACCTCTGTGAGGCAATTCTTGGTAAATGGGCTTTCACTATTGTAGAGCTTGTCTGACTTCAAGGTGCCCAAACCGCTTTTTTCACTGATAACATCATAAGGAACATTATCTTGCTCAAAACACTTTGATAGTCATGATTTTTTTTTTTTGATTATCAAAACTTTTTATTGAGTGTAAGAATGCAATGACAATTTAAGAATATGAATAAAAACAACAAATGCTTAATAATTAAAAGCACATTCTATTTGTAAATTTTGTTTAAAGATTTTTTTCCAAATGTCCCTTTTAAGAAATTCTGATTGTATTAGATGTGCAGTCATTTCTTGGTTTGAACTTGTTAATTGTGTTTTGCTTTAAGGTGTGGCCCGAACATTCTGCTTAACAAGTTGGAGGGTTATCAGCGGCCATCTCTGTGGCAGTGTCTGTGTCAAGAAGATCAATCTCGTAAAGATGGAGCTCAGGCAAAAATTATACGAGAGTTTGACAACAGCATTGTCAGTGGCTTCCAGTTAGCAACCCTTTCAGGGCCGATGTGTGAAGAGCCCCTCATGGGAGTCTGCTTCTGCATTGAAAGATGGGATGTACAATCTTCAAACTTGCCACGTCAAAATAACTTTGAGGAAAATTTGACATTTCAAGAGGCTTCGGGAACTAGCAAAGCACCGGAAATCACTGAAGCATTGGGAGTCACCCCCACTGAGCCAAGTCAAGCTATGTGTTTGCAAGATTCCAACACTGCTACAGACTGCTATGGGCCTGTCTCAGGCCAGCTGATTGCTGCCATGAAGGAGGCATGCCGCTACGCTTTCCAGGCTCAGCCCCAGAGACTTATGGCTGCCATGTATACCTGTGAAATCATGGCCACCGCAGAGGTTCTGGGTAAGAGACTGGTAAATTGTTTGTCCTGAAGATCTCTTGAAGCAATACACCACTGAAAACTTATTTACCAGTATTTGATTAGGCATTGTGTATAAAGAATAAAAGTGATGCGTCTCCTTATTAACATGGTGTGGGAAACACTGGGTAAGCATGCTGAGCACAACAAAATGTAGTTGGGTTGGCCGGATGTTTACTGTTGGGGACCATCCACAAATTACATTTACAGGGTGACCAATGTCAATGGTAACTTGAGTCCCACATAGATCACCCTGTAACACACAATTTGCTGACGGTCCCTAACTTCTACTTGCTATGGGGCTGTTGAAATCGTCCTCCTTATCAGCCACAGTTTCATCTTCACTTTCGGCTTGTTAGGTTCAGTCAACCTAAAACATTTAATAAATAGACAAGGAAGAAAGACAAGAGACTTAGATTCTTCTTACTCACGAGGGGAACGGACAGAGATGTGCTCAGCTACAATCTCCTAACCGCTCTGAGGCACACTCTCCCGAGCCCTCTTTATTTTTTTTACCGGACGCTCCAACAACAAAATGTTTCAGTCCTTATCTTATGATAAGGGCACAGTTCCTGTTCTGCAGCTGCTAACTGATAACTCATGTACCTTTTTTCTAACAGGCTGTACACAAATCTTAGGCAAGTCCCTCATGCCCGTACTCCTTCTGAAGAAGTGGCTTTTTGCTATAGGGCGCCAGCCACAGCAATTGTTCATGATATACTCTTCCAACACTGTGACAGAGCCAACTTGAAAATAAAATCTTACCAAATAATACATGAATATCGATGCCTTGGTGCACTTTTATTTTGAAGTTGTTCATGGTAGTGTATGGTGGCGTAGCAGTTGACTTGACTCATCTTCTTGACTGGAGTGGAAGTCCATAGTCAAAACCCAATTTACATTGCCGCTACAAGCTGTTGCCACCACACGAACTCGTCATCCTGAAATCATGTTCAATCAATAATTAAGACTATCAAAAACTTAATTAATTACGCTGACCTTGTATAATACTGCACGTGTTACCAGCATTAGCAGCTCATGGCAGGCAGCTACTTTTCAAAGGCAGTTTAAGAGGCCAAAATTACTCTGCACTTTTGTGATGCTGACACCCTGACACAATTGCAGTTTCTACTGATTATTTTTTAACAAATTAGGCTTAATGGTTAAATAGTCTGTCTTAGCCAGCAAAATCGCTGCTGTCGTTCTGACGTCACTTTGTCCCATGTTCTAGAGAAGAAAAGACTGCTGCTATGCTCAGTTTAAATTTATGTAAAAAAAAATAAAATAATCATGTTTGTATCGAAATGAAGACCAATTGGTTGTTCATTATTAAGTGAAATGTGTTATTTTCTCTTCTGTATTTATCAATAATTGTTCTGTAACAAGCAAAAATATGTATTTTATTTTATCTGAATACTTGATAATTCAATAGAATTTTCAATAAGATATAGAAATGTTCCTAAATATTTGATAGCTGCAGCACTATCCATGTTTACACCATGTGTTGGTTGTGGTCTTACCCTGTCTTCCCATATGCAGGCAGAGTATATGGTGTGCTTGGGAAGCGAGAAGGTCGCATCATCTATGAAGAAATGAAGGAAGGAACAGAAATATTCATCATCAAGGCTGTTCTGCCTGTAGCTGAGAGTTTTGGTTTTGCAGATGAAATTCGCAAGAGGACCAGTGGGTTAGCCAGTCCACAAATGGTCTTCAGTCACTGGGAGGTAATTAATTAAGCCTTTATACCGTTGCTGTAACTGTAATGTGTGGGAGTAAGTCCCGAGTCAAGACTAACAAGTCTCAAGCAATTCACAAGTCCTACACTTTGAGTTTCAAGTCCTTTCGAGTCATTTTTACAACATTCCGTTCCGTTCCGTCTTCAATTCCGCTTAATTCTGCGGGGGCAGCAGCTTTAGCAGGGAAGCCCAGACGTAGTCTCTCCAGCATGTCCTGGGTCATCCCCGGGGCCTCCTGCCGGTAGGACATGCCCGGAACACCTCCCCAGGGAGGCGCCCAGGAGGCATCCGAACCAGATGCCCGAGCCACCTCAACTGGTTCCTCTCAACGTGGAGGACCGAGCTTCTCACCCTATCTCTAAGGGAGAGCCCGGCTACCCTGCGGAGGAAACTAATTTCGGCCGCTTGTAACCGGGATCTTGTTCTTTCGGTCACGACCCACAGCTCGTGACCATAGTTGAGGGCAGGAACAGGAATTTTTACAACATCATAGATGATATTTGGGGTGAGCATCAAAGTAGGAGTCAGGGACTCAGGGAGTGAATCCAGAATGGTGAAACAGATTTCTGTGTTTGCAATGTGTTACCAGTGAGTTGACAGTCTCATTAAATACGCAGCTAGCAACAACAATTAGCCGATAAACAACTAACATTAGCTTACTTAACCGGTCTTTGTGCAACTTCAAATGTTGAACGAAATTTGAAGTTGTTGCCTCTCCGTCAGTGATGTAATCTTGGACATACTGCAATTAATTTTTTGTTGACCACTTTATAGTTTTTGTACCCAAACAACTAGTGGTGCAACTGATCACAAAAGTCACAGCTTATTAAATTTTAATATATATATATATATATATATATATATATATATATATATATATATATATATATATATATAAACTCAAATGCTTTTGCCCATTAAATTTTAAAATATATATATAAACTCAAAATGTCTAATATGATCGTTAGGATTTAGGAACACAACTTTAAGTGCAAGATACATAATTATTTTATACATGGTCCATGTATAAAATATATCAAGGTGAAGGTATCCTGCCTTATGTTATATTGCACTTGTAATGCACTTGAAGTTGTGTTTCTAAAATCCCAATGGTTTTGGACAATTTGAATGTGTGTGTGTTTAAAAAAATAAAAAATTGTTTAGTTATTTTTAAAGCTAGTGCTTTATAAATTAACTATAAATGAAGGCAAAGTTCTATTTACCTATTTTTAATCATAAAAAATACATCAGTGCAATTTAAGGCACATTCCCGTCGTTTAAACAGGGAAAGTGGATTACAAAGTAGCATAGGTCCACAATAAGAAAAGCAAACGAACCAAGCAACAACTGTCAAACTACTGTTGCTATCCAGGCACTCAATGCTAACGCTAACAGTTAGCTACTAGCCACGAACGGCGCCGACTTGTACCGTATCATGCAATGACGGCGTAATTAACTTGCGGTTTCTTCGCGTCCTAAATTCGCTATTTAATATACTTTCGGGGTGACATTATGATAATGGTGGTAGAAAATATGTCATTTCAATAAAAACGTCGATAATGCAAGCCAAAATGTCAAAGGGAAGTAGTCAAGCTGGCGTTACCGCCACCATGCAGGCAGACTCCAAAGTAAATGCACCAAGACTATTGCATTGGTGTCAATGTGTTATTTGGTCAAACTTTATTTTGAAGTTTGCTTTAGCGTAGGCGGGGTCCTACCCTTCCTACGTTTCTTCCCCGACATGTCCGAATGACGGCGCTGTCAGCCCAGCTCGCGCACACACCGAGAGGAACTTACTCGTTAACATACATTTTAATCTTTTTGTTTTGGTGGAAGAAGAAAGTGTTTTTAAGTCAAAGGGCTCAAGTCCGAGTGAAGTCACAAGTCATTGTTGGTCAAGTCCAAGTCGAGTTGCAAGTATTTTAATATTTTTTCAAGTCGAGTCTAAAGTCGTCAAATTCATGACTCGAGTCCAAGTCACATGACTCGAGTCCACACCTCTGGTGTGAAATAACCCATATAGATTGTTGGGGCCTCGGACCAGCCCGCAAAAAGAATGAAAATCTGGGTATAATTAATGGCCACTATAAGTCGTTTCATATGTCATAGGCCATGTCATATATTGTTTTTGCCCCCAACCCCCCCCCCCCCCCCCCCCCGACAACATGATGGTGATGGTTGGGGATGAACTAACTCTATGCGAATTGCGAAAGAGAAGTGTTACACTACCTGAGGTCACCTTGTGGTTTTCTGAAAGTCTAAGATCTTTGACTGCAACTCATGAAAATTGATAAGCATGGCAAACTAGGAAGTTTCAGAAATTACAACTGGAACATAAGCCCTCCACATCAAAGAAGGTCACCATTTTTCCCCCTCATCACCGTCTGACATGAAATCAGACAAATCTTTTCTGTTGTATGTCATTAAGGATTACCAAACATATTTCTTTGTTAAATGCCAGCATAATGAAATCAGTTGTTTCTCTCTCTCTCTCTCTCTTGCTCTCTCTCACTCTCTCTCAATAACATTAACATACTGGCAGTGTTTGTGTCCAATATTGTGTTTATAGAATTTGCCTTCCTTCCTCAGGTGATCAGCAGCGATCCAAATTGGGTTCCTACCACTGAGGAAGAATACCTGCACTTTGGAGAAAAGGCAGACTCAACGAACCAGGCCCTCAAATACATGAATGCTGTCCGCCGCCGAAAGGGCCTTTATGTGGAAGAAAAGATAGTTGAGCATGCAGAAAAACAACGAACCCTAAGCAAAAACAAATAGACATACAAAATGTCATTTCTGCTGCACTAGATGAGACCCAGTCATTTTTGCAGAGAGCAAAATGTGAAATCTGTCTTAACTGGAGGGTTGTCACAACACCACAAACGTTGGATTTCACCTGATTAAAGCAATAATTTTTTTAGCGAACAATAACTGTATTTGCTTAATTTGATCGACCGCAGCTTACCTTCCACAGCTGGGGGCCTGCATGTGGTTATCGCTGAGTCCTGTTGATTCCGGCTCCCGCCACTTGTCTCCCTTTGTTTTACTCTTGCTAGTTCTTGCTAGCCGCTCAAGCTAGTTCTTGCTCGCCAGGCTGCTTCCTTGCTCGCTCACTCCAAATAATAATTGGTAATGTAACATTTTCGTGAGGTAGTTGAGGGAAACAATTGTTTTAAAGAATATTTACTTGCCATAGATGAAAGTACAAACTCAAAATACTGTCTGTAAAATGTCTACCACCGTTAGCTGATAAATGTGATCCTCCAACTTCGAAACAAAAAAAAACAGTGATGCGTTGTCCTCCCTTCGTTGTCACTCTTAGTTTCAGTCGGGTGACACTAGCATAGCAATAGCTTCTTGGTCAGAGCAAATATTCAACCTCACCAACTGCTGAAAGTCCACAAATGGCTTCCAACAGTGTAACACTGAACAAGCGAACGTCATGGAGAAAGAGCAGGACCCAGAAAAGGAATAGCTCCACAGAAAACTATTAAGTAGCCTAGCTCCTGAGTGACTACAACATAAATCCTTCAATCCGTGTCATCATTCACCTCATCACCAATGGTATTCTTCCACCACTACAACTCAGTCACAACAGTTCCCCAAATAAGAAACAAAATAGGTCCACACAAATACATACATCAATGCAAATATAAATCCTCTTACGCTCAGTTCACTGTAGTTGGGTTTCCATCCACCTATTTTCATTGGGGTTTTCAAGAAATGCGAAAATAAATTTGAATGCAAATGCTAGAAATTCGCAGAAAAGTTTTTAGCCTGAGAGGGGGTGGATTTTTAAACGTATCGAAAAAAGGAAAATGAGAATTTTGGCTATGGAAACATGTTTTGCGAATAAATAAATAAACGATAAAGTAAGGTATGTTTGGGCGGGGGGACAAAACAAATATTTTTGGAATTACTTAAAGAAGCAAATATTAATGCTATTTTAGGTGGAAAACAGCAAAAAATGCTACGTTTTTTTAAGAATTACAAAAGAAAACTCATACGTCTTCTTCTTCTTTTAAATTACTGGTGGATCACATCTCTATGGTGTATACTGCCACCTACAGCGGCAGAGTCCCCTCTCAATATTTGCAAAAGAAGAACGGATGGAAACGGGCATAAGTCGAATGTCTGTTTTTTCAGAAAATTCGCTTAAAAACTTCAAAACAATTGGATGAAAACCTGACTAATGACTGCGAAACGAATACGGTACGGCATCCATACAGACACCGCAAGGAAAAGAAAGCACTTGAGTCTGTGTGTCAATTCACACCAGCTGTGGTGCTTTGCGTATCCGGATCCGGACCTCCGGAAGGTTTTTGCGAGGTTTCTATTTTGTCCGGATTCCGCATGCAGATTTTCATGAAGCTGAAGAAATTACACGAGCCGGACAGGAAGTCAGGCGTCAGCATTTGAGGTAAAGGTGGTATATTTCAAAGTTCTTGTTTTTTACGAACATACTTAACTAATTTACTCCCAGCCATTTTCACTGAAGCAACCCCCTTTGCTCCCGGCTGTTTTACTGGATTTTGACTGATTTTGCAAGGCCCACAGAATATTGTGTTATATTGCTATAAAAACATGGAAAATACCAAATGAAAGATTTGAGTCTCGTCTTTCATCAGGAAAAAAAAGTATTTTTCAATCTGTTTCTGTTTTGCAGCAATTAGCATTAGAATTTAGCTAAGTTTCATCATTATTCACAAATCTGTTTAGAACTGTTGGTAAATGAGCTTTTTTCTACATGGCCCTGGTTGATCTCTTTTGCTCTGCTGCCACCTGCTGGCTGTATAAATACATATTTGGGACACTTAAAACATTTAAAATAGAACATATTTATGTGTTTTTGGGAGCAAATGAGTTTTAATAGAGATGGATAAAATGCTGATAAAAAGTGTGTGGGAAGATGTGTCGGACATTTAAAAGACAATAAAACTAGCTCAAAATAAATTAAACTTTACAAAATACCTCTATTTGAACACAAAACGTATTTACCCATGGTAGAATAGCCAAAGTCCCAGAAATAATGTCCAAAAAACGTATCAATGTGAACGAAAGGCAAGTGTGACTATTGATTACAAGTACAGTATCTCTCTATATACACAATTGTTATCGTATGAGCTCAACTCTTCAGCGTGAATCCCAATGATCTTGTGGGTGCAGATTTGCGGACACCATGCAGTTCACACCCGTACAAATGCCGTACGGACTCCACTCCATGTCTGTACCGGAGTCAGTGTTAATCCTGCCGTTACAACAGTCATTGGTGATGGGCTTGCGAACTTGAGAAGTGTGGCCTCTCTGAGGCAAAAGAGTGTGCGTGCTTAAAAATATTTGCTTTGTATTAGTTCACCACTAGATGTCAGCAAATAAGACGTCACTTTAACAACTTATTTTGTTTCTCGATTGGTACTATTTTTAAATTACTCCGGGCAGGAAATCATCCTTTAGAAGTGTTTCTCAACCATTAGTGAGCCAAGGCACATATTTCACATCGGAACAATCTCACGGTACACCGCTTTGCAAAAAATAGTTCTCAAGAGTTAGATATAAATGGTAATTATGTACCGTTTGTCATTTATTTGAAGAGTATTTGATAGTTTTTGCCTGTTATTATACATAGTAAATTACCAAAAACGTTTTTTTAATAGAAAATAATTATTTTGACAAAATAATAATAAAACTGGATAATTTCCGCGGCACACCTGATGATCTCTCATGGCACACTAGTGTGCTACAGAAGACTGGTTGAGAATCACTGCTTTAGAAGACTAATTCAAGTAGGGTAACTTACCTGGTTGAACTTTCTGTTCAGCCTCACTTCAATTTACATCACATCACACCCACTCATCACCTCATTTGGCTATTTTCCCAATCTCACTTTACTTTATTAAATACCTATGTGTGTCCTTATTTAGTCAAGTTAGAGTAGTATAGTACCGTATGACAGTTTGTTTGTTTGCTTAGAAGTCGAGAATAAACATCTTTGCATATACAAAACTGTGTGTGTGAATGCGTGCATGTTGGAATAAAATTGTTAAACTCTTAATTCAATAAACTATTCAATTGTAGCTCCTTCATAAAAGGATGATTTACATGAGGGTTTTCTTTTCTTTCTTTTTTTTCACTCAATAAGTTAACCAAACTAACATGGTGTTCCAAGAGGTGACAGAGAGAACTGCAGGCAGTATCTCGTCGTATATATCGCTCCTTGAGCAATCCTAATTTAGCTACAGGAGTATTGAAAGACACAAATTTTATTTTAAATTGTTCTGATCCAGTTAGATGGTGTAATGCAGTGGTGTCAAAGTACGGTCCTCAAGGTTTCCCACGTTCAACACAGCTGATTCATATTTAAGCTCATCAGCCAGGTCTGCAGGAGCCTGATAATTATCCTGATCATTGAATCAGGTGCGTTAGAGTAGAGAAACCTCGAAAACATGCAGGACTCAGGCTCTCGAGGACCGGATCTTAACACGTGGTGTAATGGATCCGTGGATGTTTCAGGTATCCATCTGCATGAAACTTTGAAAGATACTGTTAAATATAATTAGAGAGAAGAATGGAAAAGATGGATAGAACACTACAACCTTGGAGGGGAAATTATTTAACAATACAAGGGAGAGTCACCTTCGTGAATACATTAATATTTACTTAATTTGTTTATTTATTAATGATTCTCCCTCACCTAATAACAAGCTTTATAAATGGTGGACTGAATTTTAAAAAACTTCAAGTGATGGATTATTCTTTAAAGGGTTCATGGGTTGTTAAAATGTATTTTAACAAAGATTGGTTGGCTCGTCATTATTCCCAAATAAGTTATTTCCATTTTACTTGTTGAAAACAGTACACATTGATTGATATCTTATTTCAAAATTATTTTGTCTTTATTCTTTTTTTACTCAAGGTGTGGTTGAATTTCCAGTACCATTCCTCCAATTTGATTCAGGATATTCAGATACAAGTACTGTGGATAATTTCAAATATTATTATTGATGACAAACCCTTACTCTGGGATGAATGTATTAAAAATTGGATATTTTTTGTTAGTAATCTCTTGGATGAATCTGGAGAATTTATGATGAATTCAATGTTCCTATTTTACGCGCGTGAAGTTGGCCCCCCACCCCACACAAAATTTGATGGAAATAGTCTCTTTTGTTTGTGCTGGTTTGTGCCATAAAACGTTTTGTTTGTGCTATTACTGTTTTGCAGTTATTATAAATATTTTTTTTAGATCATCCAAAGTTCACCCAGCCCCCCATCTATTGAGAAACGGACCCAAAATGGGTCCATTTGTTTGTGCTACTTTTGTGCTGGATTGTGCAGTTAAAATTTCCGTTTGTGCCGCAACAGTTTTATAGATATTAAACATTTTAGTTTCTCATCCAGCCCCCCGTTTAGTTCAGATTGGAGCCGAAATGGTGGCAATCGTTTGTGCTGCGTTAGTGCTGGTTTGTGCAGTTAACATTTTTGTTTGTGCTGCAACGGTTTTATAGATATGGCATATTTAATTTATGATGACGTCATCCAGCCCCCCATTTCCTTCGAAATGCACCCAAAATGGTGCCAATCGTTTGTGCTGCGTTAGTGCTTGTTTGTGCTGTTAAAATTTTCGTTTGTGCTGCGACAGTTTTATAGATATGGCACATAATAGTTTTGTCTGATGACGTCAACACTAATGCTCTGGTAGTGACGCCGGCTGTCTTCATTTGTTTTGGATGCGGTCTATAGAGAAAGTTCGTCCCATGGTACCACGCTCAGTGAATCGCTCGTTTAGTTATTAATTCCACGTAATAACTTGGAATTAACTATAGTTGTGCGTGTTTCTGCGTACTCTTCAACATCCTGGAATGCCACCAGTTGCAGGACGAACTTCAGGTAAACATTTTACTCTTTTGTAGCTTTTTTGCTAGCGAGGCTACATAAAATCTTTAACGTTTTCACTGCTGTAAATTACTTTTAGTTCGAGCATCTATCCATCTATTTTCTCAACCGCTGATCTCACAATTGTGTGCTGGAGCCAATCCCAGCTGTCTTCGGGCAGTAGTCTCCAATAACCGTACCATATATGCATATTTTTGTAAAATGTTTTTCTTATGCTCATTCTTGATTAGCATGCATTAAGCCCATGTGATTATTTCTTAAATTTTAGCGGATGTGAAAGATGTTCACAATAAACCGAAACATCTTGTGTGACTATATTGTCAGTGACAAAACATTTAATTTATACAACAAATTGATACAATTATTAGAAGTTTGACATGACAGCCTGCAGAAGAAACTTATGTTGGAACGATTTAATGTGTCAAAACGCACGCACGCACGCACGCACGCAAACAGGCTTTATTAAAGATCGTCACTACTAATAATATTAGGAGGCTCTTTAACCTTATTAGCGGTATGATAAAAAGGCAGTTATTATATCATTGGATGCAGAAAAAGCTTTTGACAAAGTTAACTGGTCCTTCCTCTTTGCTGTGGGGGCCTGGGGGCGGCTGGGTCTGGGTTGGGGTGGATGGGGGGCGGAGGTGGTGGGGGGAGCGGGGGCTGTGGACCGGTGGGGTGCCTGGCGGGCCTGCAGTGCCCCGTCCTGCTGCGTTGGGTTGGGGGCGCGGGCCGTGTTGGGGTGGGGGGGCGCTCCTGCTCCTGGGTTTGCTCTCCGGCCGGTGGCCCCGGCGGTTGTCCTTTGGCGCTGCCGCGGCCTGGGGGGCCCTGAGGTGTTGCGCTTGCTCTGTCCTGGCAGGGGTCGACGGCTCCCCTCTTTGGTGGAGATTTTCATGCATGCCAGATCCACCACACCAGCATCTATCGAAACTCAGACACAATCTGCTTCTTCCTCAGGTCATTGAATCGGTGGAGGCTGGTGTCTGTGGATCTCACTCTGCTTCGTTTGTCCTTCCTTCCTTTCCTCAGTCTCTCCTTTGGTCTCTTGAGGTCTCCCTGATTTGTTGGAATTTAGATGTTTCTGGGGTTGGTGAAGAACTCTGGTTGGTGGCCCGGTGGGTGGTGTCTGGTCGGTGCTGGATTTCACTTTCCTTTGTTTTCTTTGGTCCTTCCTCGGGTCTCCTGACGGCGGTGTTCGGTTTAGGTGAACGGTATGGGATTTTTTGGTGAACTAACGAAAACACACACACTCGCACGCATGCACGCACGCACACACCTACATACACATACACATACTCACCCACATACAAAAAAAGAAAAAAGAGCAATGATGATGACATTACCGAATGAACAATACTGAGCTCTTTAAAAAAATAAAAAATGTAAAATTAAAAATTAAAAAAAAGTTTGACATGACAGCCTGCAGAAGAAACTTATGTTGGAACGATTTAATGTGAAAACACGCACGCACGCACACACACACAAAATATCAAACAATATGTGTTAATTATTGCTTTGTATAAAACACAGCATGTGGGTAGATCTTTGTTATCTGATGCTGCTTTCACTCCACTTCCCAGGTCATCATACATCTCCCAGGTGCATGCAGCCCTCCTGCAATATGCCACATAATGACCAAGGGAATCCTGGGTCAAGCCTCCTTGAAATGCGATGACTGCTCTCAAAGTGAAGGTCTTCTCTTGTAGCACCAGACAATGGCAATTCAAGCAAGGCAACTTGTGCACAACTGCTCCCAAGGTCAGTGTCAATCCACACAACTTCTCCCAGACTGTAGCTGTAAATATTCCCTGAATATAGAGCTTTTCCCGTACTGTCTTGTTTAAATGTGTCAGGACACTGAGATGGATTTTGGATTGGCCTGAGGCAGGTAGAGTCAGGAAGGTTGAGTCCTTCTTCAGCTGCGACCTGAAGATGAGCCATGCCATAGGTCTGCAGTGTATCAATTTTGGTACACACAAGTGGAACTTTCCTCGTTACAAGTGTGCTCAAACTGCAGTACTGTGAGGAACATTGTTTCTTTAAATAAACACTTGGAAGGTTCCTCATGGCTCTCTCAATTGCAGTTTCAGAGATGTTGCAATGTGCATCAATTTGGAGAGCACCAGAGGTCAGGTTGACAGGTGTGAATAGTTCCCTGAACAGTTCTGCCCTCTGTGACTACACCTGTTGGTGCACTCCCTGTGTAGTCATTGTTTTCACCAGGTGGAGGAACTGGTTCTCACATTTGTTGCTACTAACAGCTTTTTCAAATGAAAAGCTGTCACAAAAAGAACAACACAAGCTCTGAAAAACAGCACCAAATGCACAAGTGTTCAACACAGAGACTTTCAATTTGCCAAGTTTAACAGGCTGTTGATGGTTTTAATTTTTTAATAACTGCACCTTGACTTTTTTACGTCCCACAGATGGATCAATATGCAACCATTCAGGACAAAGAGGGATAGGAAGTCATCTTCCTTTTTTTGGGTGGAACCACTAAGCCTCTCCAGTTTTCCACTTCATTGTCTAGGTTGAGCATCATTTTTTATTTTGTATTTGCCAGTAGTAGTAGTTAAGTCATTGTCAGGTCCTGTGACAGTTGTAGCGTCAACATCATCAGCCTTTTCACTTTTTTGTTTTGCACAACAAATCCGCATGTTTCCCTCAATGAAGGAAAGGTGACGAGCAACAAAGCGGTCAACGCCAATGGGTAGGCTGTCATGCTTGAAAAGTCAATTTTCTATGATGTTGAACTCTGCTTCAACAGCAACGGAACTTGCAGTGATGCTGGGGCTTCTGAAGAGAGGGACCATTATTCCTGTTCAGAGTGGTAAGTAACTTCCAAGTCTAATGTGGGGAATGATCTCAGGGAGGAAGTGGATGTTATCTCTATCCCCATTAGGCATGGCAAGTAACTTGCTCTCCTCACAGATTTCTGTCACCCACTGTCGGGCGTTAGTCTGGATCTGCTGTTTGGACGCATCCGCTGGTTTTTGTGCCTCAACCTCTTTATCTGGAATGCTGACAATTTCTTCAGGAATTTTAGCTTTCAGGTACTTCTTGCACTTTTCTGATGGGAGAGGTGCTCCAGAACTGCCATTACCTTCTGATTCACTAAGTGCCACAACAGTGATGGCACGTAGAAGTTATTTTGATTGTTCCACCCATTGTGACACCCATTGTGACTCACAAAGAAATCTTTAACACGATATATTTTATTTTTCAGGCAGTCCCATTGGAAGATCATCTTGATGCAGTGTGCAACATCTACCCTGACAAAACATGGGGGCAGGTTTGCATGTTCATCCCCAAGTAAGACATTAATTGATGTAGCTCTTCGAGTTCATGAGCTATCTGCGCATGCAAATTACCTGACATGAAGCGCTTTGAGCTGCGAGTGTGCAGGGAGTCATCACTGTTCTTAATGTAGCAATTGAGCATCATTGGACTATTGATTTTGGGTTATTTATCACAATTAATGCTGAGAAGGCCGTGACACTCCTTGCAGTATCCTCTGATTTCAATATAATTATTTGTGGCTAATGTGGCTAACTTTAACTGCTTTCCAGATTTGCTCATTTATGATATGGGTCCAGGTGCCTGGCTTCAAAATGGTATATTTTCTTTCTTGGGTTTGACAGTACTTATCTTTGTATATAGCCTTTTCTGGAATAAAAATTTTCCACTTGTCAAAAGGCACTTGAAGCTGAAAGGACCGTTCAGGGAAAAGGGGATCTGATTCTGAGCCTGTGTGATCACTAGTTTCAGGATCAATTTCAGCCTCAAACCCCAAAGCTGATCAGACGTTATGTTTGTTTGTCTCAACAAAGGTGTATATAGACTTTGCAGACATCTTTTTCCCCAACTTCTCACTCAGATCCGTCCACACAGTTGTCTTTTGAAGTGGCTATGTTTGCCGTTTTGGTGTATGGCCTCTTTTGATGAACAGAGAGCAGCAAAAATTGAGTCCTTGTCTACTGCTGGTTGTTTGGCCATCTAGTTTAAGGATAAATAAATATAATTAGGATTCATTACTTGAATAATTTTGCCCTTTGCTGAAAAAAATCATAATACACTCTCAGGACTCCAGACTTCTCCTGGGAATTGTGGCCCTAAAATTTAAGAGAGTACAACTAAATACAATATTTTTAATGATTGAATATTTGATTATTTAAAATTCTTGAATATTTTTTTGTTGCTGACAAATGTATGCTCCACACTTCCACCCAATATCAGTAATATATAAATGGATGGATGTGACAATGAGTAGAGAAGTGAAATGCCAAATTGTGAAAATGGAGGGGAGTACTTCTGGAGCCCTGACTGTTTACTATACTTCAGGTGCTTGGCTTTCAATCAAGTGTCTTTGGAAATGGTCTAGAGTCTACACCAGCTGTTGGAAATCCAATGCAATGAGGTGCTTGTAGACAAAAATAAAAATATAAAATAATATATATCACCAAGCTGTATTATGAATTATTATTTAAACAAATGAGTTTTCCCTAGGAGGTCAATGCAGTTGCTAAATTACAAGTGTCTACATGTGAATAATGTTAACTAACTAGCTAGCGGGTATAAACATTTTCAGTCGTTTTGCACTGTGGACATTACTCTGAGACTATCAATGATGCCTTTTATTATATAGATTAACTCATATTGTTCACATTTTACTTACATTGGTGGATAGATGAAGTAAAGCTTGAAACTTGAAGTTAGCAGGCAGAGTTTCAAAAATGGACCAAAAAGACGAATACCAACCATGTGCGTGAATACATTGTTTATTATTTTTGCACTTGCCGATGGTGGGGGTTGGGGATACACTGAAAAAAGTGTCTTGGATTTGTTTGTTTGTTTTTTAAAGAAGAAAAAAACGGGCATTGGTTACACACATTAAAGTTATGTTTTACCAACATGAATATTGTGCAAAATAAAATCATATTTATCTTGTCAGCATAACTTCTCAAGGTCGACTGTTGTATCTATTTTGAGTTTTTTTTTCTTCTACGTGCAAACAGCATTGAAAATGAAGGAATGACTTGTAGAAATTAGTTTAAGTACTCGTGATCAAATTAACTTGGACAAAATTGTCGGCTACCTTCAGACGAACCTTCTCAATAGACCGCATCCAAAACAAATGAAGATAGCCGGCATCACCACCAGATTATTAGTGGTGACGTCATCAAAAGATACGAAATGTGCCATATCTATAAAACTGTCGCAGCACAAACGGAAATTTTAACAGCACAAACCAGCACAAACGATTGGCACCATTTTGGGTGCATTTCGAAGGAAATGGGGGGCAAGATGACGTCATCATAAATTAAATATGCCATATCTATAAAGCCGTCACAGCACAAACAAAAATGTTAACAGCACAAACCAGCACTAACGCAGCACAAATGATTGGCACCATTTTGGGTGCATTTCGAAGAAAATGGGGGGCTGGATGACATGATCATAAATTAAATATGCCATATCTATAAAACCGTCGCAGCACATACGAAAATTTTAACTGCAAAAACCAGCACGAACGCAGCACAAACGATTGGCACCATTTTGGGTGCATTTCGAAGGAAATCATAAATTAAATATGCCATTTCTATAAAACCGTCGCAGCACAAACGAAAATTTTAACTGCACAATCCAGCACAAACGTAGCACAAACAAATGGACCCATTTCGGGTCTGGTTCTCAATAGATGGGGGGCTGGGTGAACTCTGGATTACCTAAAAAATAATTTACAACTGCAAAACAGTAATAGCACAAAAAAACTTTTTATGGCACAAACCAGCACTAACGAAATACACTATTTGCATAACATTTTGCGTGGGGTGGGGGGCCAACTTCACGCACATTCCAATTTTGTATTGTTGACAAAATTACAATTATTTCAAGCCCATATGATATGTGGGATGATGATAAACGTTGGTCCGACTCACCTGTTTCCTGGCCACACAGACATCTGCTTTGGGAACAATTACTCTTATTTAATACAAAGCTGGGTAATTATTTTTCATTAATAAGTGTCCTTTGTGTGGTGCCAAAGGAAAGGAGGCACAGGTGTATCACATTACAATAAAGTTTGTGGAAGTACATCACCAAATCGGAATCCAGGCTTTGAGCGTAGAGGTTTACCCTCTTGATCGCTCGCAGCCATTTATTCCTTTTTCCGCAGCCCCTTTCGGTGGAAATGCAATAAAACTTTGTATCAGGCCCCCGACGGGCCGTACAATTGATGGCACAACAACAATGAATCATCCGCCTCTCTTAATCCTCCTCCAAATGTGCAAAACCATCAAACTACATGTAAAACACGCTGTTTCTTGCCA
Organism: Leptonotus elevatus; assembly: GCF_054856555.1. Lineage (NCBI taxonomy): Eukaryota > Metazoa > Chordata > Actinopteri > Syngnathiformes > Syngnathidae > Leptonotus > Leptonotus elevatus. The sequence goes on along the minus strand of NC_141241.1, from coordinate 29,869,756 downwards.
CTCAGTTCCCGATTCTTCCCGTGATGCAACGCGCAAAACATAAACGATGACGTTACACAGGATCCTCCTATTGACTGTATTACAAACCTTTTTGCAGATCCATTCCAAAGTTTTATATAGATGATCCTGGCAATATTTGTAGACTGTTATTATCATTTACAACTTGTGTTTTAATGTGGACAAATCAACTACAAATACTTTTCCAGCCCCTATTCTAAAGTGGTAACACATCATGTTCAATTGATTACCAAGTTCTCTGCTACCGTTTGTTATTATGAATAAACTATCTTTTCATATTAATAATTAATTTACTTATCTTGTTTCATCCACTATTGTAGTGACAACACATCATCATCATCATTCACATGTTTACCATGTTCTCTGCTACTACTTGTATATCAATAACGAAGTATATTTTCATGCCAACAACACATGCTAATCTTTTTTTCACTTGCTAAAGTGACCACTCATGTACAAAATGTTTCAAGTAACTTTTTTTTTTTTTTTGTGCAAACTTCCTCTACATGTGAGCAAGTCTTTAACTTCAGTTTATTTTACATTGCCAATCTAAAATTACAAATCTGTTAAGTTTTTTTATTTGAATTTTTTTATTCTTTCATTCTTTTCATTCTTTATTGGGACTGTATCACAACAATGTGTCGCAATGTATATTTTATCACTGTATGAATCAAGGTTTTGATGATTGATGCATCCGAATTGTATTCTGGGGCCGGGGATTATTAAAACATGGTTTCATCCCATCAGCCCTTTTTTTCTTATTGGATGTTGTGATGTGGTCTGTTTTGTGTTGGAGGCTGTTGTGATATGTCCGAAAGGAAAAAAATAATTAATAAAAAACAAACAAAAAAACAGATTTTTCAAATAAATGGTTTTGATGAAAACAGATATGTTAACTACCTTTCCAGTCACAGTATCAACAACTTGAAAACAAAAAGGTTTTTTTAACATGCAGCCTCTTTAACTATCTCATATCACTTAACTATCTACTGCAAAGTAGATGTATGGGCCAGTTCCTTAGGTTAATCTCTAGGAGAAATACATTTGTTAATTTTGGGTGCAATTACATGACATGACTCATGATGAGCAATGGCGATTGCTTACTGACATAAAATGTATTTAACACAAATCAATTGCCAGACATGTAATGGAGGCTAGTTGACTGAACCGCCATCACCTTATAAATGTCTGTATGTTGTAATTTTCCACGTTTGTAAAATCCTCACTCAGTCAGCAAGTCTCCAAAGAGGCACTGCTTGTGGGTTTCCTGGAGGGGTTGGGCCACTGATTCGTTCAGCCGTATTATTGACGGACCAATAGGCTGCCCCCCTCAAAATGACGTCAGTGCAGGCCTGTTTGGGAATGAACACATACTTGACCAAATTTTCGACTCAGTCGCTAAGTGTGGGGTTCAGTTCGTCTCTTACAGTGGTGTAGTGGTTACGTGGGTACTCTCTAAATTTTCACTTTTTTTTTTTAAATTAGCCCAGAAAAACTGTCCTGTTTTAGAATTGGTGACATAAGAATAATCAGTCATTTGTACTTGCTTACAATAATAAAATTATCATGACTTGATTAAGAACAATTTGTAGTTTTTCTTTTCTTTTTTTTCCTTTCTTTTTAAAGAGTAGTTTTTGCCGGTAACACAAGCAGCCTGAATGAATGTACATTTTATTTATCTTTCATGAGACAAACGTATAGCGTAGATAATATGTTCAATATTTAGTGAACAATTAACAAAAATTGTGAAAAAGAGTCTAGCTAGTCTATATTATTTCAGGCCAATCTTTTATTATTTATTATTATTTGTCCCCATTCTTGTGTTTTAACTTTAAAATCAACTGCCAGCCTATACTATAAAACTAAACTAGATCATGTAGGTTAATTTGTAATTTGCGGCGTCCACCCTGTGGATCGAACCCAGGCTATGAGCAAGTGTGTAAATATTTCTGTGACACAGGACCCTATTTGAAGGATTATGTGTTCCTCGGCATGACACGTCCTGCTCTGCCTCAGATTGGCTCATCAGTCCTCATGCCTTAAATTAGCTAATCTAATCTGCGAAGGGAGGGGGTACCAGCCAATTAGAGGCAGAGGAGGATGGGTCATGGCGTTACCATCCTTGAGGAAAAAAAATATAATCTGACTCACAGATATTACTGAACAGGGATATAGATGGGGGATATAGAAGTGGCAATATGCAATGCCGACTGAAAAAGAAGTGGGTATATGCCGTATGCCCTGGGCTACACAACTGGTCTCTTAATAAGCCAGTGAGGAGTGTGATTCTAGACCTGCTCCATGTGTAAATTTAGACAACTTCTGTTCTGATTTGGCACCATATAAATAAAATTTATATTAGTTGAATTAAAGTATTTTTTTGTATTTGATAGTACAATATATAATGTACAAAGTCATGTCCATCAATTGGAGGAGAATTAAAAGGATTCTTAATTCATTGAGCTGTTTTCATCAGTAAAAAGTTTATATTTTGTCCAGAATTTATTTGATAACTTCATTATTTTTCATGTAGAATTAATATCTTGAAAAAAAATATATTCCACTTGCTTTTGACTGAAGATGACATCACCTGTGCTGATGAAGTCTGTAACGACCAATCATGTATCACCTGTTTACTGGGTTTGGTCAGCAAACTGAGCCATGGTTGGTCGTTATCTACTTCCTCAGCACAGGTGATGTCATCTTCAGTCAACAGCAAGTGGCAAAATTAGTTGTGATTTTGTTAGGTTTTTTTTCTTTTTTTAGAGAGCTCAGTATTGTTCATTCGGTAATCTTACCGATTCGACATGTCATCATCATTGCTCTCTCTTTTTTTTGTATGTGCGTGAGTATGTGCATGTGCAGGAGTGTGTGTGCATATGTGTGAGTGTGTACACATTATTTCACCTAAAACCTATTAAAAATCCCATACCGTTCACCTAAACCGAATACTTCAGAATCCAGCTAGAGTCGTAGGGTTGTCAGGAGACCCGAGGAAGGATCAAAGAAAACAAAGAAAAGTGAAATCCAGCACTGACCAGACATCACCCCCACCGGGTTACAAACCAAAATCTTTCACCAACCCAGAAACATCTAAATTCCAACAAATTAGGGAGACCTCAAGAGACCAAAGGAAAGACTGAGGAAAGGAAGGAAGGATAGATGAAGCAGAGTGAGATCCACATCAGCTTCCACCGATTCAACGACCAGAGGAAGAAGCAGATTGTGTTTGAATTTCGGTAGATGCTGGTGTGTGTGGTGGATCTGGCATGCATGAAAACCTCAACCAAAGAGGGTAGCCGTCGACCCCGGCCAGGACAGAGCCAGGCCACTGCAGCACCAAGGCACAACCCCCAGGCCCCGCAGGGGCCACTGGCCGGAGAGCAAACCCAGGAGTGCCCCCCACCCCAACACGGCCCGCGCTCCAAGCCCAACGCAGCAGAACGGGGCACGGCAGGCCCACCAGGCACCCCACCGGCCCACAGCCCTCGCTCCCCACACGACCCCCATTGTTTATATAATTGAATAATTGGGTCTATATTTATATACATTTCCTTAACTTCAGCACAATGACATATGAGGCAACATTAGAAAAGAAGAACAATAGATGTAGACCTTTCTTATTTAGGAAATCCTTTACTTTATAAAGAACAGCCTGGTTCAGTTAAATAATTTCCGTTAGTATATTCTATCTGGCTTCCAACACAATTTATCAGTATTTACTCCCAAAAAAATTCAGTAACTTGTTCAATTTCACTACCATTTAATTAAGTTTTATATCACAGTTGAGCTGTATACCGAACACCACAAATGTAATTTCAACCCCTCCCATTTAAACCCTTGTGTTGTCTTACGGGCAAAAGCGACCCACGCCCATGTTTAGCTGTAGAAAACTTACCTTAAACTACAGTTTTCCAACTTGAAACTTTTTGACTTTTCCTAAATGGACCCCATCATTAGAAAAAAGTGACACTTTGTTTTTGTTTATCTTTCCATGTGGGTAGTACACCACTTGGGTACAAAGATTGACTTATGGGTCATTTCTGACCCGTGAATTATAAAAGCATTTAAACACCAAACAAACGTTCAGTTGCCCCCACAAACTCACTCAAACACACAATCGTGTCAGTCATGCTTTTTTTTGCCCCTGGGTCCACAAAGAGGTGGTCCGCAGTTGGATGTGGACGGTAGTCCGCTAATTGCAGACCTAGGGTCTAAGACATTGTGTGTGAATGGGTGAATGTGAGGCATTTGTAAAGGGCTTTGGACTAGATAAAGTGCTATATAAAAAGCGGTCCAGTCCAATCCAGACCACAGTGTGATGGTGCATCCCTAAACTTTTTTATAGTGGTCTTATTTTATACTTTAGGAAAACTATCTGGGGAGTATTCATTTTCTATTGCGAGTCTCTGTACATACAGTAGGAAGTATTATCATAGACCTACTATAGGCAGGTTTCCATCCAACTGTTTCGAATTTTCTAAGATAATTTACTGAAAATGCTCAAAACGGACATGCAACTATGCCTGTTTCCATCTGTCCTTCTTTTGTGAATATTGAGAGGGGACTCCACCGCTGTAGGTGGCGGTATACACCATAGCAATGTGATCCACAAGTAATTTAAAAGAAGAGGAAGCGACTGCGCCTTGTGATGATGTCGTATGAGTTTGCTTTTGTAATTCTTGATACACCGTAACGTTTCTTTGCTGTTCTCCATCTAAAATTGCATTAATATTCGCTTCTTTAAATAATTCCCAAAAAGATTTCTGTTTCGTCGTCCCCCCAAACATACCTTAATTTATCGTCCGCCATTGCCTTGTGACTACAAATATACGTATGATGTAATATCCGGTCAAAACATGCGACGTGTATCCGGTCTTGTCAGAGTTTATTCGCAAAACCTGTTTCCATAGCCAAAATTCGCATTTTCCTTTTTTTTTTCTTCCTTAGAGCTCAGTATTGTTCATTCGGTAATTTTACCGATTTGACATGTCATCATCATTGCTCTCTTTTTATTATTTTTATTTTTTTATATATTTTTTTAATTTTTATTATTTTGTATGTGTATGTGAGTGTGTGTGCGTCTGGGTGTGTGTGTATTCATTAGTTCACCAAAAAACTATTAAAAAATCCCATACCGTTCACCTAAACCGAACACCGCCGTCAGGAGACCCGAGGAAGGACCAAAGAAAACAAAGGAAAGTGAAATCCAGCACTGACCAGACACCACCCACCGGGCCACCAACCAGAGTCCTTCACCAACCCCAGAAACATCTAAATTCCCAAAAAATCAGGGAGACCTCAAGAGACCAAAGGAGAGACTGAGGAAAGGAAGGAAGGACAGACGAAGCAGAGTGAGATCCACAGACACCAGCCTCCACCGATTCAATGACCTGAGGAAGAAGCAGATTGTGTCTGAGTTTCGATAGATGCTGGTGTGGTGGATCTGGCATGCATGAAAATCTCCACCAAAGAGGGGAGCCGTCGACCCCTGCCAGGACAGAGCAAGCGCAACACCGGCCGGAGAGCAAACCCAGGAGCAGGAGCGCCCCCCACCCCAACACGGCCCGCGCCCCCATCCCAACGCAGCAGGACGGGGCACTGCAGGCCCGCCAGGCACCCCACCGGTCCACAGCCCCCTTTTTCTGGCTTTAATAAAAGTTTAATTGCTGCTGCATTCATGTGTGGGCGTATGTAACCATTCGTTTTAATTTCTGTTACTAATCTTAAGAATAGTGGAGCAAGCATTAACCAGAAGTGCTTAAAAAATATAGCCGGATAACCATCCGGGCCAGGTGCTTTGCCATTAGGCATACTATCTAGAGCACTGTACTCGTTTATAGTAAGTGGCGCATCTAACATATCTTTATATTCAGTAGTTAACTGAGGTATATTTAAGCTACTGAGGAATGCCTCAATATGCTCAGGGTTAGGCTTGTTAGTTTCCGAGTATAGGTTGTGATAATAGTTATAAAAAATTTGATTAATTTCTTCTGGTGATTGTGTGCATTCACCAGTTGTCCCTTTAATAGCCGTTATAAGAGATTTTTACCAATTGCGTTGAAGTTGGTTTGCAAGAAATTATATTCAATGTTGTTGTATCTCAATTGTTGTATTATAAACTCTGTCTTTTTAGTTAGCATATCGTCTAACTGTATTTTTGTATTGTGCAAGTCAGTCCATATTTGGTGATTTGGGTTTATTGCGTACTCATCCGTCAGTTGTTTAATTTTATCTTCCAAGTCTTTTTCTAATTTTTGATCCTGTTTCTTTTTATAAGATGAATATGATATAATTTTACCTCTAATTACTGCTTTCCCAGCTTCCCAGAGAAGAGATGGAGATAGGTCTGGAGAGTCATATATTTCCAAAAAGTCTGCCCACTCTTTTCTTATAATTTTGTCAAACTGCGTCGTTTAGCAGTGAGATGTTAAAATGCCATGTCGGTGGTGGTTTAAAGGTATAATCAACTTGTAGGGAAAGGGAGACTGGTGCATGGTCGCTAATAATAATAGGATGTATGTATGAGTTATTTGTACGAAAAAAATCAATTCTTGAAAAAGACCGGTGCACAGCGGAAAATAAGGTAAATTCCTTCTTATTTGGGTTTTTAAGTCTCCAGCTGTCGACTAGGCCAAAATCATCCATATATTCCCCTATTACTTTAGTAGATTATAATCGCCTTATACGTGTTGTATTATTAGAACGATCTATTAATGGATTTAAGACTGTGTTAAAGTCTCCTCCAATAATAATAGTAAAGTTCGCTGCTAATTCAAACAGCTGTGTCATGTCTGGGAAGATCTGGTTTTGGTTGAGGGTTCCGATTGGTCCTGAGTGGGTTCCAGCCCTTCCGCCGGTTGACCAATCTGGGCCCTCAGCCACTTGTGCCTGGCCCCAGGTGCGGCTAGTTACCCAATTAGTGTGAGTGTATTTAATTCCCGGGTGGTGATCAGTCAGCGTGGGATCATTGCCGCTTGTCACGGTCACCCCCGGAGTTCTGTCTGTCATTTTGATTTTGTATCTTTTCAGTTTGTTGTTTAGTTAGCATTAACCAGTACCCTGGTTAGTGTTTTCTGTAAAATAAAGCACGCCAGTTTCGCCCGCACTCCTGCTGTGGTTCTCCTGCCTCCCTGCATTTTGGGTCCTCCACTTCACACGCCTACAGACACCACGCCGCTCCGTGACCACACCATGACAAGCTGAGAGAACAATTCATGAAAAAAGGCCGGATCATCATTATTAGGGGCATATACATTACCAAATGTATATATTTTATTAAATATAGTCACCTGAATAATAATGTATCGGCCCTCTGGGTCTGTTATTGTATTATTTAGAGTAAAGAATAAATTATTCCTCCTCTTTGTCTACTGTTATAAGGGGCAGAGTACGCTTGGCTAAAATTCTTATCAATAAGTAATTTTTCTTCAGATTTTTGTAGGTGGGTTTCTTGTAGGAGGCAAATATCTGCTTTTAATTTTAAGAGATGGTCTAAAGTTTTTATTCTTTTTGCCTGTGAGCGAGCTTCACAAACATTCCAGGAAACCAGAACTAATTTATGCATACAAACAATATAGACTCAGTCCTGTGTATATATCTGTATAGGCCATTTGTCAATACTGGCATGTTATAGGATAGAATCAAAGTGGTTAGGTGGTTTATGTATTTTGTGTGAAATATGAGGTAACGTGTAAGTGAATATAACAGTGAAAAAACGGGGAGGGAGATGAAAGTGAAGGAAATTAGCGGGGGATTAAACATATAACAATACATCAGTAACTGGTAACCTAAGCGAGATTTTTTGTTTAAATATACTTTAGATATAGTTGTGTATTAATATTATATTTATAATATAGCCTAAACATAATGAGTATTCATATTTTAGGTTTTATAACAACATATACAGTATATGTATACATCTAATAATCAAACTAAGTTTAGTTCCACCAATGCCAATTAGAACAGCCAGGGAGTGGAGTTGGGGTTCCGGAATAGTTGGCCATCGATATATAACTTATCAACGGCTATCGTAGTCCGTTTACCCTCCTGCCTATTTTGTCTCATTATAGGAAACAGTACCTTTCGCCGCTCATTAATCTCTCTCGGGAATTGATCAGTCATTCCAAATGAGGTCCCTCTAAGCTTCCGTCCTTTACTTTTAACAAATTCTTTCTGTTTAAAATGCTCAAACTTGCCGATAATAGGACGGGGTTTGTTGCCCCTACGGGCTCCAAGCCGATGTACCCGGTGAAAAGAGATGTTATTTACCGTCTCCTGAGGAATTTTTAACGACGTCATCATTTTTTTTATCTCAACCTCTGGATTGTCAGAGGTATTCTCGGATATGCCTGAGAATATTAAATTCTCCCGCATGCTACGGGATTGGACATCCAGAACAGTTTCTTTTAGCGTTTTATTCTCCTTTTTAATGGTTTCCAACTCTGCTGAAACAGCCTAGAGTGAAGAGCGTAACTCGGCATTATCTCGTTGGAGGTCACTTACCTGTTGGCTGACGAATTCCAAGCTTACCTTTAATTCTTTGACGTCCTCGCGGATGAGGCAGAGGACATCTAGTTTTTTATTTATGGACTCCAGCATACTGACCGAAACGTCCGTAGTGGTTAGGTCGTCCGTGTCCGTCGCTGAGTCATTTTTCCTCTTCTTCGATGGTTAAATTCGGATTAGTTTAGCATAATAGAGCTAGTTCTATCTTAGCAGCAGGGCGCCGCCATGTTGCGGTTTCCCGGTCTCGCTGTAGGTCTCGCGATAGTCACAGCATCTCGCGATAGTCACAGCATCTCGCAATAGTCACAGCATCTCGCGATAGCTCCCTCTCCTTTTTTTTAAATTTCTGGTGTTTCTATTCAGTTTTATTTTCTCATTTCTTGAAAATTCGAATAAAAATAATACCCAACTATTAACTACATAACTTATGTTGTTGGCATTGGGCCGTAACCTCCTCTGTCAAAATGGTAAATGTATTTTTTTTTCTTCGAAAATCTATACTGTTGGTCAGTCCACACTTGTGGGTATTATTATTTGTTATAACAATAGTAATATTAATAATACTAATAATACTATTATTATTATTATCAGAATAAAATTTATTGTCAAAATTATTTTATTAAACGGAATTACACTTCAGGCTCAAGCCAGCCGAGAGAATGAAAAACAATGACGAAACAGAGGGAGACAGGACAGAAAGGCCTTGTCAGTGTTCGCTTAGTATTATTTTTTAAATTATCGACCAATTTAAAGTGCTGAAAATAGCTTGCTCTCTTTGATGATGTAATATTAATGATTGACCAAACCTGACGTTTTGGGGGTTTCCGCACAATTGCAGTGATATACAAAATACACTGTATACAACATTTTATGTACATTGTTTTTAGGCTGTACCCAAAAATGTCAGCCTGCCATTTTGTCTTGTTCATAAGTGCTTTGGTGACTTATTGATTCACTGAAGTGATGCAAAATAACATTATACAGGAATTACTGTGTACGTTTAAAAGAAAAATGACCAATATGCGCCTGCTTTTCTATTTAATGTTCTATTCTAAGTTTAAAAGCACTGAAAGCCTAAAACACAATATAAAGTGGCACTCAAATTTATTTTTAACAGGATTGTTCTCTCATAGGGATTGTGGCAACCAATGCTAAACAAAGCATTATTGTCCAATGATTTTTTTAACCTTATGTAAAACGGCTACAGTTTGGGATACCTTAGATTTAATACAAATATATTCTATATGTGTTTTCCATGTTAGATGTTCATCAATAATAAACATAACTTAATTTCATTAGTCCTTTCTATTTATATTCCCTGCACTGTCAGTGTTGCTTCAACATCTACTGAATATTTCTACAACTAAAAATCATAAACCTGGTTTTACTAATATGTATAGACAGTCTGTTGGCATTGAACCACTTCATAATATTTTTAAACTCTTTCTTTATTTCTTGTAATACCTTAATATATATTTTCCTGGCATGAAATAAAGTTGTGTTATCTGCAAACAAGATACATTTGAACAATTTTTAAACAATTTTAAGTAGGGCTGTCAGTTGAATGCGTTAATTAGATTAATTAATTACGTTGCAAATAAATTTGTTAAAAAAAATAAACACACTTGATCGTGAGTGGCAAGTAAATGCGCAAGCATTTGAAATTTGGCCCATTGAGGGACCCGTAGGCTGCAGTGGTGCGCCACTACGAGCATCGTGAACAACAGCAGACATGGACGCGAGTGCGGCACAGGAGAGCGAGGCAAACTTACTTGGACCTAGATCTAGTTATTTTGACGGTTGTATTTATTTCAATGTACATCTTTCACATCACCAGGACCGCTGGGCTTTCGTAGTTGGCGCCGCTGGGCAACTGCCATTCAGTACAGAGGCTTTGGCTTTGGATACAAGCTAGATTACCATGTCAAATAAAAACTATACTAGAGAGGAGACTTTACAGCTACATTCTGAAACGAAGCTGACGAGTTACAATGAGTGTTCGCTGGATCACTCGGGAGTTCGAGACAGCAAGTCCGAACAAGACCAGCCCACCTCAGACTAAAAACCCGCTCAACTGGAAGTTGCAACGCAGTTGAAGGTATAGTAAAAGCGGAAAAAAAAATTGTAATCGCCTAACAGCACAAATTTTAATATCATTCACTTAAAGGAGAAAAAGTACTGGCCCCAGAATTGGTCAAAGTTGATTGAAGTTACATAACTGTGTTTTGATGGCTTATTCTTGAATTCAACAAACGTTTCTATTTTTTTAATAACTGGTGACCCATTGATGTGTGACACCTCTTTCACCATATTTGAACAATTTTTGCAATAATATTTCATGATCTAAAGTATCAACGTTTTTTTGTAAATTCACAAAAACACTTACGAAAACATAGCAAGCAAATTGATTCAGTTAACTCCATTAATGCAATGGTATTTGAGTGATTGGCGCAAAACCCATATTGGCTATTGCTTAAAATGTTATACTTATCTATGCATTTATTTAATCTTGTCACATACAATGTTCCCAATATTTTAGAGAGCTGTGGGAGTAGAGATATAGGTCTGTAATTAAAACAAAACAAAAACATTAATTTCTGTTTTTTGAAGAGTGTCTATGCTTTATCAGTGACATATTAATATCTGTTTAATCCCCAAAAAAATTGTAACTATGTTCTAAATTTCACTAGCTTGTACGGCCTCAAGAAAAAATATATTTACATTGGTTGGTATAGTTCCATAATCAATATTTTTATCAGGAATATTTTGTGATGGTGGGTGACACACAGTGCTGAGGACGTGAGATCAAGTCCGGGCTTTAGCCTTCCTGGGTGAAGTTTGCATGTTCTCCCCATGCCTGCGTGGGGTTTCTCCGGGTACTCCGGTTTCCTCCTGCATTCCAAAGACATGCATGGCAGGTTAGTTGAACACTCTGAAGTGTCACTAGGTGGGATTGTGAGTGTGAATGGTTGTTTGTCTGTGTGTGCCCTGGATTGGCTGGCAACCAGTTCAGGGTGTACCCTGACTGCTGCCCAAAGCCAGCTAGGATAGGCTCACCCTACGACTCTTGTGAAGAATAAGCGGTTCAGAAAATGGATGGATATTTTGTGATCATATTGGGCCAATTTTTATAAAGTGGTCATTGAATTTGTTTGCAATTTCCTCTTTATCATAAATTGCAAAATGATCCTTAAAAAAATTATTTGGAGGAATTGGGTTTGCCTTGCCTTTATTCAAAACTGTATTTATTATACCCCAGGTATTTTTTGTACTAACTACTTTTACTTCTGTCTAGTAATTTGGTGAAGTAATAAATTTTTGTCTTCATAGGATGGATACAATTTTATTTTTATATTGTTTTATACCTACTCTGTCTTTTGTTGTTTGTTTGAGAAACATTCTGTAAAGATTTTTTTTCTTACAAGCATTTTTCAAGACATTTGTCATCCAAGGATTATGAGTACCGTATTTTCACGACTATAAGGCGCACTTTAAAGTCTCAAATTTACTCAAAAATCGACAGTCCACCTAATAGCGAGGTGCGCCTCGTGTGTGTGTCAAACAGAAATAGCAACCGTAACTGAGACTGCGGCTTATAATACGGTGCACCTTGTGGTCGTGAAAATACGGCAGTGTTTTTTCTACTTTGAGCATGAGTTATAATCATTTTACAATATTTTTCATATGAATTTATGAGTGTGGTCATGAAAGAATTACAAGCATTATTTAAGTCGTTTTTGTATGCAATTCCAATTCTGTCACTTCAAATCTTCTCTTAAAAGATGTACTGCTTTTCTGGATGTGTCTTATAATGATTAGAATTTCCTCTTGCACAGTATTTATGTTTATTTTTTCATAGATTGTAAATACAGGGAGATGATCACTCATGTCTATTGTAAGTATACCACTTAACAAGGCGTGGGACAAGATCTTGTACGACAAGATCTTGCGAGATTAGAACGCCACGAGATGTCTCGTCCCTGCACGGCACGAGATCTGCCCTGGATTGGCTGTCAACCAGTTGAGGGTGTACCCCGCCTACTGCCCGGAGCCAGCTGGGATAGGCTCCAGCGCTTCCCGCAACCCTTGTGAGGACAAGCGGTTAAGAAAATGGATGAATTTAAAAAATATATATACAAATTTTGCAAAAATCTCTTCTTGTCTTGTGGACTCAATCACGTCTTGTGGGATTTGTGTCTCGTCCCATGCCTACACTTAACATATACAATCAGACCTTTTACATGTGTGAAATTGCATTCCGCATAAAAAGCCACATCATTATGGAGGCGGCAGAGATGGGCACAGGATCAAGTTTTTACTCTGAGACAAACTACTAGCATTTACTAGAATCCTCTGTTGAGGATCTTTATTTAATTTTTTTAATCATTAATTTAAAAATTTGAATAATAAATAAAATCTACATTGAAAACTAAGACGAGACTGCTAAAGTGTTTTCTTTTTTCTATCTACATAGGCAGCTTTTTATCTGAAATTTTACATCATTACTGTCATTAGCGTCAGAAATGCTCCTCTGAGTCCAATCATCCAGTCAAAAATTAAATAAAGGACATCTGTCCAGCCTACACTGTCTCATTTTAGCGCCATACTTCTGCCCCTGGTTTTAAAAATGTTACTGGAACAAAGGATCATAAAACATGCCATTTGGGAAGCAAATTGACTATATAAAAATAAACAAACACTTCATCAGGTGCATCTGGAAAAGATGATGATGATGAGATCCAGTTAGGAACTTTATAAAAGTAATAAATTAGTATAGTTTTGATGAATACTGTTTGAATTATTTAACAATACATTCCTCATTCTGCAGTCTCAGAGGTGTTTCCTTTTGTCTAAATCATACTGCTATTTAGGTTATTGACTGCTCTAGATAAGATGCAATACAATAATTCACACTGAGAACCAATTATAATGCAATACAAATATTTATCATTAAGTAGTATTTGTCTGAATTGTTGTTTATGACCATTTCTACTAGGCCAAACTGGTCTATAGTCACTTAAAAAAAAAAGGGGAACCATTAGCGTCAAATGAGGCACAAATGAAAAGTATGAAGTATTGGTTTTGTTTGTTTGATTATTATTTTTGTCATGGGCTGACAAAATTAATTGAAGTGTAATTTTTATACATATGTGAATAGGATAATGACATTTATGGATTAAAATACTTTTATTTAATTTGTGACTGCACAAATTAGCAGATTCCAAAAGTGTCTTTCTTTACCTACATTGTTCGCCAACCTTAAAACACCTTTTGTATGTTGATTTTGACATCCCTTTCTGGCCTTAACTTGTACCTCAAATGATAATAATAATAATAATTCTTATTCTTATTCATCTAACGCTTATCCGAGGTCGAATCGCGGGGGCTGCAGCTTTAGCAGGGAAGCCCAGACTTCCCTCTCCCCAGCCACTTCAACCAATTTGCTTCCCAAATGGCATGTTTTACGATCCTTTGTTCCCAGGCCAGCCGAGAGACATAGTCTCTCCAGCGTGTCCTGGGTCGTCCCCGGAGCCTCCCGCCGGTGGGACATGCCCGGAACACCTCTCCAAAAGGAGGCGTCCAGGAGGCATCCGAATCAGATGCCCGAGCTACCTTAACTGATTCCTCTCAAAGCGGAGGAGTAGCAGCTCGACACTGAGTCTCTCCCGGATGACCAAGCTTCTCACCCTATCTCTAGGGGAGAGCCCGGATACCCTGCGGAGAAAACTCATTTCGGCCGCTTGTATCCGGGATCTTGTTCTTTTGGCCACGTCCCACAGCTCATGACAATAGGTGAGGGTAGGAACATAGATCGACCGGTAAATCAAGAGCTTTGCCTTTCGGCTCAGCTCCTTCTTTACCACAACGGACCGATACAGAGTCCGCATCACTGCAGGCGCTACACCGATCCGCTTGTCGATCTCCCGCTCCATCCTACCCTCACTCGTGAACAAGACCCCAAGATACTTGAAATCCTCTACTTGGGGCAGGATCTCAGCCCCGACCCGGAGAGGGCACTCCACTCTTTTCCGACTGAGGACCATGGTCTCGAATTTGGAGGTGCTAATTTTCATCCCAACCGCTTCACAAGTGGCTGCAAACTGCTCCAGCTAGAGTTGGAGATCACGGCTTGAAGAAGTGAACAGCACCACATAATCTGCAAAAAGCAGAGATGCAATGTTGAAGCCACCAAACCGGACCCCCCAACGCTTCGGCTGCGCCTAGAAATTCTGTCCATAAAAGTTATGAACAGAATCTGTGACAAAGGCCAACCTTGGCGGAGTCCAACCCTCATTGGAAACAAATTTGACTTACTGCCGGCAATGTGGACCAAACTCTGACATCGGTCGTACAAGGACCGAAAAGCCCGTATCAGGGGGCTCGTTACCCCGCCACAGCTCCGATCAGCCGCCTCAACAATGGAGGTGCGGAACATAGTCTACTCTGACTCAATGTCCCCCGCCGAATTTATAACCACCATGAAAGAATGGTTTGAAAGTGATGAAGAGGTTGCAGATAAACGGACACTCAATACTGGTGATGAAAATATTATGCTGGCAGACAAACACATATTTATTGATGACGAAGCGGGGCCGGGAGAAAGTACGTCTCAGACTAGCAGCTCAAACACATCCAGTGTTTTAAGGAGGGCGATCGTGGTGCGCGCTGCTCTTAAAGCAAAGGCTGTAATTCTGAACCAAACACATGAAATTGACATGGCATAAGCCAAGCTCTTAATGAGGTGGGAGCTGTTGAAATTTGAAGGCAAGCTGTCAGCGGCTGACGCGAGAATTCGGGCGCTGGAGGATGACAGCACTTCATCCGACACCGGAAGGAAAAAAAGTGACGTGACTTAGAAAGTGTCCACACCAATAGAACACAATGCAATACACGTACAATACAAGCCAATAGCCCCGAACCCAAACCTAACTAATCAGCCCACAGTGCAGCCGTCTCAGCAGCAATCACTGCACCTTTCCATTGACGCGCGCACAGCGCAACCATCTCAGCGACAGACTGCGCCGCACGTCTCCACTAATGCGCGCACAGCGTCACCGTCTCAGGAGCAAATTTGGCACCGTCTCTGCTGCAAACTATTCCCGCCCACGTTAATGGTGGGCAAAGTGCAAATTCAGTTTTGAATGAAAACTATCAAACCTTGGTCAGTGTTTTGGGAAAACAACATGGCCTAACTGAAATTATGGTGAAACAATTACAACAGTCCCTTCTTCCATCAAAGGAAATACCACTACTTAATGGTGACTCACTCCATTATAGATAATTTATTAAAGCTTTTGAACATGAAATTGAGGCAAAAACTGAAAATGACCAAGATCGGCTTTATTACTTGGAGCAGTTTACAACTAGGCAACCTAAGGAACTTGTTCGCAATTGTTTACACATGGATCCTGCGCTTGGCTATAAACAGGCCAAGGAACAGCTGGAATGGAACTTTGGTAATGAAATGAAGATTACCACTGCATACGTAAATAGAGCTTTGAATTGGAGCACCATCGGGGCAGAAGACAGTGAGGCTTTGCAAGCCTATGCACTTTTCTTAAGAGGCTGTTGCAACAAAATGCAAGAGGTCCAGCATTTGGAGGAATTGGACAGTCCCTTAAATCTTTGAATCATTGTTTCCAAGTTGCCATTTAAGCCTTGTGACAAATGGAGGACAACCGCCTGCGATTTTCAAGAAAAGCAGAAACAAAGGGTGAAGTTCAGGAACTTGGCTGAGTTTGTGGAGAAGCAGACTAGGATTGCACTAGAACCCATTTTTGGTGACTTCGCTTATCCAACAATTATCAATAAAGGCTCCTAGACAACATCTGCAGTTCTAAAACACAAACTCAAACCAGCCAGCAGAGGGAGCAGTTGTGCCACCACAGTGACTTCATTACTTAGTGATGCTTTTTTCCCTAATGACCCACATGCAGGCCAAGGTCAGAAAAGGTACTCCAACACATTAGTTGCTTTTCAAAAGCCTTGCATGTATTGCAACAAGGGCCATATATTGGAGTCATGCGGTAATCTTAAACAAATAACGAACAAGGACAAAGTTGAATTTCTCAAAGGAAAAGGCTTGTGTTTTGGATGTCTGTCAAAAGGCCATACGAGTAAGGACTGCCGCAAGCGTATGACATGTCCAACATGTCAACAGAGACACCCAGGTATTTTGCATATTGAAGTGGACAAGAACAAGAATGCCAAAATGGAGAAGTCGTCAAATGGAACATTTACAGAGTCATCTGTGAGCAGCGCCTTGGTTTTTCTAGAACCACACAAACTTTTTTTTTTACGGAGAGCTCAGTTCATTCATGTCATCATCATTGCTCTCTTTTTTAATTGTTTTAATTATTTATATATATTTTTTATACATTTTTATTTTGTATGTGGGTGTGTATGTGCATGTGCGTGTGTGCATGCGTGTGAGTGTGTATGTATTAGTTCACCTAAAACCTATTTAAAAAATCCCATACCGTTCATCTAAACCGAACACTTCAGAACCCAGTCAGAGTCGTGAGGCCGTCAGGAGACCCGAGGAAGGACCAAAGAAAGGAAAGTGAAATCCATCACCGACCAGACACCACACACCACCCACCGGGCCCCCAAACAGAGTCCTTCACCAACCCCAGAAACATCTAAATTCCACCAAATCAGGGATACCTCAAGAGACCAAAGGAGATAACAAATACCGAACAAGGACAAAGTTGAATTTCTCAAAAGAAAAGGCTTGTGTTTTGGATGTCTGTCAAAAGGCCATATGAGTAAGGACTGCCGCGAGTGTATGACATGTCCAACATGTCAACAGAGACACCCAGGTATTTTGCATATTGAAGTGGACAAGAACAAGAATGCCAAAATGGAGAAGTCGTCAAATGGAACATTTACAGTCATCTGTGAGCAGCGCCTTGGTTTTTCTAGAACCACACAAACGGAGTCGGTAGAGAAAAGTGCACGCTTGCTGTCGTTTCTGTGCAGGTGAAGCTTTCTAGAAGAAGCCATATTGTGCAGACGTATGCCTTTTTAGATCCTGGCAGCTCTTCTACATTCTGTGCTGAAATGCTGATGACAAAGTTGAATACAAAGGGAAAGAAGTTGGAAATATTGCTCAAAACACTGGGACAGAAAAAAAACGTTTTAAGTTACGGGATTTCTGGATTGGAGGTGGCTGGTCTTTACAACAGTAGATTCCTGGCAATACCAGTTACCTACACGCAAAAATGTATCCCTGTAACCAAAGACAATATTCCTGATGAAAATGAAATCAGGAAGTGGCCATATCTGAAGGATGTTGAAATAAACAAAATAGAAGCGGATGTCAAATTACTAATTGGTATCAATGCACCAAAGGTGCTTGAACCATGGAGAATCATAAATAGCGAAGGCAATGGACCATATGCTGAACAATCTCTTCTCGGCTGGGTGGTTAACGGTCCACTCGGTCGTAGCACCACCAGGATGGACGGACGGACATGGCATTCCGCAGGTGAGTGCCAATCGAATCTCTGTTGCAACTTTGGAAGAGATGTTGGTGAAGCAGTACAACCAGGATTTTGCAGAACAGCATTATGATGAAAAGCAGGAGATGTCTGTGGAAAACAAGCAATTCCTGAACATTGCATCAAACTCTGCAATGCTGAAAAATGGACATTACCACCTGAATCTGCCATTTCGCAAGAAAGATGTTAGCATGCCAAACAATTGTCAGGTGGCGGAGCAGCGAGCAGTTCACCTCTTGAAGAAGTTCCGGAAGAACGATAAATTTTTCAAATAATACAGGGACTTCATGAATAATGTAATAGAGAAAGGATATGCCAAAGTGGTACCCAATGACCAGCTGGAGTGTGATAAAGGAAAGGTCTGGTACATACCACACCATGGTGTTTATCACCCAAGAAAGCAAACCATTCGTGTTGTATTTGACTGTGCTGCAACTTTTGGCGGTACATCCCTGAATCAAGAACTACTACAAGGGCCCAGCCTGACCAACACACTGATTGGTGTTCTCCTGCGCTTTTGCCAGGGTCCCATCACATTAATGGCTGATATTGAAGACGTTTCACCAGGTGAAAGTTGCAGAAGAGGATGTTGACTTTTTGCGCTTTCTCTGGTGGACCAATGGTGACCTCAGTTAAAAACTCACACAGTACCGTATGACTGTTCATCTTTTTGGAGTTGTGTCCTCACCAAGCTGTGCCATATTTGCCTTGCTGAGAATCGCAAATGACAATCAGAAACACTATCCAATGGAAGCGATCGACACCATAAGAAATAATTTTTTATGTGGATGATTGTGTCAAGGCTGTGAATACAGAGGAGCAAGCTGTGTCCCTATACAGAGGTTTAACAGGTGTGCGCCAAAGGAGGAGTCAAACTGACCAAGTGGGTCAGTAATCGGCGCAGCGTCCTCTTCTTAATACCAGAGTAGGAAAAGGCAAAAGGAATGAAAACATTAGACCTGGACAGAGGACACCTTCCAATGGAGCGATCTCTTGGAGCTCAATGCAACATTGACTAAGACACCTTCACATTCAGCATGGCAGTCAAGCTAAAGCCAACAACGAGGAAAGGTATACTCTCGATCATCAACTCTGTGTATGACCCGCTGGGATTCCTTGTGCCAGTTATACTTAATGATAAGCGCATTCTGCAAACCCTGTGCAAGATCAAGCTCGGATGGGATGAGTAAGTTCCAGAAGGGCAGTGACTTAAGGAGGGAAAGTGGGCCGGAACGGTCTGGTACTATGTTCCGTTAAAAGATTCGGGACTGAAACGATCCGGAACGGTGCTTCGGTCTAAATATGTGCCACGTCGGCTTCGGGTATGGACTATGTACACACAGCGTCCTCTCTGTTGTCACTTGGAGCGCGACAACATGGGAAGCCACTTACCCCCTTAAAAAAAAATGCATCCTCTCCTGCGGGTACAATGCATGTTTTTTCAATAAATACATGAAAAAAAAAAGTTTTGCAGTTTTATATACAATGTATTGTATCAAGAAAAAAAAAGTATTTAATGCGGAGAAGCAAAAGAAAAGCAAGAACTCGTGCTGCAGTGGACTATAGGTGCATTCAATGACCACGAACAGAGTAGTAAATCTATATACATAGAAAAAGCTCAGACGACTGAATGTTACTGTTTTTCTGTTTTGTGCTAGATGTTTGAAGCTTAAATATCTGTTTACAAGGACCCTTTTCAAAGAAACTCCACTTTTCTGTGGTCAAAGTTATAATATAACTTTTGGCACAACAGCAGAACACTTTCCCTTATTCTGGTGTGAACGTAGCATGAAGTGCTTCTGAATTGTTCCAGTGTGCTTGTGTAGCCTAATCCGTTTCCACCGATATTTCTTTTTCCACCAGCTCCGTTCTCTGTGTATCTGACGAATCACATTGATGTGCGCACGTTGCTGTTTTTATTATCTGTTATTTTGCACATCATTGAATAAGAAATAAGAATAAGATTTTTTTTTTAATTAAAATAAGTTTCTCACGCATGCCTTGCTACAGTCATTTTACCGTAAGTGTAATGCAGTAGCGTAATGCATATGTAAGACCTGTTGTGTTTTATAGGTATAACTGTGCCATACGCAGTTTTCTTTGCATTTCCGCCTAACATGCTTGAACCTAGCATAGACATTCCTCTGGATTCCTCCTCTGGGCAATGGGAAAGGTATGAAGAACTGTCACAACATCACCAGTCACATAGCGGCAGACACCAAAGCAGCAGGTTTGTGGTAACCATAATACGTCTTTTAAGGATAATTATGATGAAATAGTGAGTCAGTTCTGGTTTTGGTTCGTACATATACACTCCAATGCCTCTTTACTGCTCCATTGCTTGTCCGGAACGATAATGGCTGCTGCACATGCACAGTGCACAGTTCTAAAAATAGTAGTTTGGGCTTAATTGTGACAAACACATCAATTTTACTTGATTAGATTAACACACCCAGACTATTCAGGTGGAAACCAAATTCCTCGCATGCATATACTACCATGACTGTTGAAACAAAATGAAATCTGACTCAGTTAAACACACACACACATGCACGCACGCACGCACCCCCCCCCCCCCCCACTCCCTCCCACACATACACACAGAGAACACAAACCAAGGTAGTCACTGGCCCTTTAAGTGTTCAGAATCTCATTGATTGGCCTGATGTTTAAGTGCATTTATGTTTTTCTGCTGAGGCGTGGATGCTTTGGGGTTGGTCCAGATTACTCGCCATACCCGCACGGACGCGCCCACTCTGTTAAGAGAGAACATGAGCACAGTTTCAGAATCTTTGGTTGGAAGTAGCAGATCCCTGTCTGCAGCAAAGAGACACAAGAGTGTCAGGATGAATTCCAGGAGGATTTATTCAGCCTACCAGGATCACAACCAGGGGTGAGCAAACACCTAATTGTTCTCCCACCAATTCGACCATATCGAGCTAGAAAGAAATACTGTAAGCCATTCTGGCATTCTGTGTTTTCTATGTATCTATGGTCTAATTTGTCACCATTTTAATAGCCTAGTCTTATCTTTCCAAATAATAGCCTAGTGATAATAAGCAATAACAAAAAATCGAGTGATCACATTTACTTTTTGATTTGGCTCTTATGAAATGCTTACAAAGTAAAAATATTAGTCTATGGAACAATGATGACAGGAAAAAGTAACATTCACCTTAATATAGGAAGAACTGATTTCATAATTTAAATAAGTGAAAAAATTCATACTGTATTTAAGTGTATTACTATTGTCTTTTGAAAATTTTTCAGACGAAGCCAAATAATTGTTTTAACAAGGTAACATTTATGTTTGTAAAATTTGCAGGTCAAGATAATGAAAATTGATCTATAGCATTTTGAAAGAGGTCTTCTGTGTATGGAAATAAAACTAAGCTTGACAGGCATAAATAATTACGATGATGTCACAAATTTGGTGTAAAATGTTTCAAGCCTACTTTTTTGTCTCTGCTAATGCAGAGTGTGAGGTATAACTGGTCTAACATTCATAACCAAAAGGGGTTGTGCAGAACAGGTTGTACAGTTGCTTTTGAGCACACATCTATAATATTGCATTATGTCGCAACAACATACGCATGGAGAAGGCATTTGGCTATAGCTGAGACACATAAGTGGTGGTAATACAAAGAGGGTTCAAAGTTGTTGTTGGACTTTACTTATGCTGTACAGTATTTGCTTAATACTGCTAACTAATTAACCATGCAAGAAAACAACAATCATACAATTTGCCAACAAGAAAACATGAAAATAAGTGTTTGCTATATATATATGAATGTGTACATAAAATGTTAAAATGACAGGGTTACATTTTAACTCCGTGAGACAGGAATCAAGGACCACACCCAAGTTCGTATTTCTACAGTAAGGAGGAAGTGGATGCTCTCAGCACCAAAAGCCTTCCTGCCTCCACCTCCCTGCTCTGCACATTTATTCACAAGTTTAGAAGGCGGAACAAAAGGCGGTACTAAACTCACAATGATTCAAAAAACATGCATCTGGTGTGTGTGTGGATGTAGCATTTCAATTGCAGCAAAGTAAAGTGCTCATTCATGTGATAACTTATTATACAATTTTCCAACATTCCCCCCTAAATATCAAATGAATAGCACATTCAAACATCATATAGTCAAACTTCAAAATAATTTCTTGATAAAAATCATAACGCGTACTCATTTTGTTCCTGTCACTTAAAACATTGGTGTCATCCAAATCCTCATGATATTGTTCTGTCAATAATATCAATACCACATAGAGCATGACCTAACATTATCTTTTCATCAAAAATCATCCTAACGGAATAATCATCAATACAACAATATAATCCAAAGTGTTGTCCATAAAATGCAATCAATGTGTTGTCGCACGTTCCTTTCAATTCCCGATTTCCTCGTTAAGCTGCAAGTAGAAATCATCTGATTTTTTTTCTTTTTTCTTGTCTTTTCGAGAGGGAGAGGTTACCAGCACATCACCTCTATATTTGACAATTAGCAATATGTGTTATTTTCCTGTACTTGATCCATCGAGTGTGTATGTAATATCCAGTGTTCGTGCTCCAATGTGTCAAAGGTTCGTAATCCAGCGTGTGCAATGTCCATTGTTTCTGTACATATTATTCAGTGTTAGTAATTCAGCAAGCTGTCTCTCTTCCCCCTCAAGATGGCCTAAAAAAATTAAAAAAACAGCCCCGAATGAGTCAGATCGCATCTTACCCTCCCGTTGGATTCAGGAGAGGGACTCGTCTCCTCGATGTGTCCCTTCTAACACTTCCTGCACAATTGACAGGCCCTGGACTTCACAGCGGTTTGGAGAACCTTGTGGGGGAACATGTTCCCATCCTCCTCAGACTGACTTGGTCAGGTAAACAGCTAGACAAGCTGTTTGTCTTTCCCCTCTCTGACCTTGATTCCGTCAGGCTTCGCTCTGCAACCGGACAAGCTGTTAGTTAATGGTACCTGTTGTGCCGTGCGATACGGTGAATCCAGGAGGGTCGTTCAGCGATCTTCACAGCCTCCGGGGTTATCAACAACACTTACAAGGACCTTCCCACCTCGGGATGGACCTTTGATCAAAACACAGTCACAACCTTAGTGGGAGGTTGGCCTTCCTGCAGAGGCAGAGAGTCATCTGGCATTTGATTAAACATTTTCACATCCTTGTCATTTAACAATCTCCTCATATAGTCACTTAAATCAATGTCTTTCATCTGCTCAGCTTAACAGGTTATTTACAATAGGCACATTAAATGGTCTATCACACAAAATTCCAAGCGGGCTAAACTGCCATGCCTTTTATAATTGTCATATACATTTTAACTAAATCCAAACTATCTAACCATATTCTTCATACCTCGGTCATGTACTTAATTTTATTTTTATTTTCTAATGTAACTAACAAAGTGATTTTCATTCGTTACTCCAAATAACTAATATGCCATATAGAGACATGATATATTTACACCTTGCTTTTGCCGTAATAATAACGTCCAGTTGTTTTGCTGGAACAATTTCAACTCATTAAAAAATTAAAAAATCATCAATCAGTACTTGGTAATATTCACATTGTATTAATTTAGTTCAATTCAATAAAATCCATCGCTCTAACAAAAACATAAAATCACAAAAATTTTAAAACCAATATCCCCGCGTTGAGAAATTATTGGCTCACAACTCAAAGTTACTATCCACTTAAACAAACTTTCAGTACATATAATTAATTATTAATAACACTTTTTTTAATTTATATATATATTTTTTACAGGTTTTCATTTATCTAATTGGTGCACAGTGTTCCCTCGTGTATCACTGGGTTAACATCCTTAAAAAAAAAAAAAAGACACGGTTTTACAAAAATCCACAAAACCAACAAGAGTATAAAAAGCAACTGCATAATTGCAAAAACAATAGGGACCTCAAAGCCGTTTCTGCTCGGGCCCTAATTTGCAAAAGAACACTGTCGTTTACATGTCTTGGAGGGGCAGAATTTTGAGGTCTGCTCATAGTAGACTCATAGGCAAGCACTTGCTCAAATCTGGCATCCATTCAAAGGAAAAATTTTCCAAATGTATATGTAAACCACCATGCATAATAATCATCTTGTAAACAATGAATACCGGTATATGATATTGGCTTAAGTTCTACTTCATGTTTTCTTAACAAAACTGAGGTCGTAACCGTATCAGCAATCAACTGTCTGTTCAAATGGCTTTCTAATATTTTAATAAAGCCAATACTGCCATTGTTCAATTTAATTCACAAACTGCATTTCTCACATTTATCTATCCATCAAAATTGATCAGACATTGTCATTTTCAGCGGTGTGTCAATTCAATAGCATACGTGGCATTGTTATCTTAGCATAATTAGCGCCCCAACTCATGCAATAATTGCACAGCCCCAAAATCAACCCGTGGGTGTTATTTTATTTTAAAGTAGCATAATCAAAAACATCAAAAAGCTCACAACAGGTCACAATACCCCCCATGGGTTTAAGATACCATTTAGTGTTTTTGTTTCAAATCTTAGGGCTGACAAGATTGCTTATTTTCTCGTTGGGTCTCCATAATAACCACTTTACAGTCAAAACGTAACCTAAATATTTGTTACATTTGTTGTAAAATATATATTATATATGTTATGTTATATATGTTATATCCTATATATATGCATTTACCCCATACTTACTCTTGCTAAGTTTGTGAAGCATTTATTCTGTGTAGGGGAGTATGACGCCTGCCCCTGTCATCTTCTTTGACAAGAACAAGAGCTGTGGACTTAGGATGGTACCGTGTCTGGAATGTTTTACGATTGAGGCTTAACCTTAAAACATGTCTGCATTGTATAAAAGTCAGGGCTGTGAGTTTGTGTTTAGAGTGTCGAGAGGAGATGTGAGCTCTCTTGTCTGCTCTCCTCGGCGAGCGAAAGAATAAATAAATCTCCTGTCCTCCCCTCAGATTGTTGTCCACTAAATGCTCCATGTTGCCTAAACCTGACATTAACACACCCTTGTTTTACAAAAGTGTAATATAACCTTATTTCCAACATTCTCTGTTTTTTAGTAAAGTATGTTTTGTTTTGTTGAGAATGTTGTCCATGCAAGTCAAAATCTGACTTTCAAATGTACCCACGCAATTTATAATTGCTTAAGGAGGGTATTGTAGGACATCCACAATATCCTTGTGGTAATCATATACAGTATATATACATCACATATTTTCTTTCCAGTGTAAATTCAAACCAGAATATACAATTTGGGTGTACAGTACTGTTATAGTATTGTCATTCATTACTTACATTTTCATCAAGAACATCTTGCTTCAGAATCCAGTTATCTAATAATAAACTACATCAGAATTACTTAATATTCAGAATTCACAAGGAAGCAGGTTTAACAGCTCTCCCTGTTCAGTTTTTAAAGAAAAACTAAAGTACTGTCATCTCTATTCCTTATCTCCTCTAACGCCGACTCTTCCCATCTTAGTACCTACTGTTTCCTTCTACCACAACTGTTACTCGTTACCACTTTTAATATATGCTTACGTCTTAAACCTTTTAATAATATTTTCCTCTTCAATGCCAGTGCTTATCAGGTCCTGCTGGGGAGGATCCATTCACTCATCAACAACAGGAGCTGAAACAGAATTTTCTTAGGAATTTTTTTTTCAATGTAACCAATCTTTTATGCAAATATTAAGGCTGCATTCAATCCAACATTGTTAAGGCTCTTACTTACAATTTTTGTGTTGTTCCAAATAGGATCTACATGAGTTACTGTCAAGTTTGTTAGTACATGCAAACACCACAATAATATCTAGTAGGTATTTTTAAATGTAGTCAATAAGAGTTTAAAATCACTACCTTTCTAAGTAATAGTAAATAGTCCATAGTCTATTCGAGTACGTAATTGTCTTATTCTGTGAGAAAGTCATGAAGTCATTGCAATTCCACAACTTATATCATTCAAGTGATGTTTTTCATTCACACAAGGCCTTCAGTTAACTTTGCAATTTGGGAGTGTAGTCAAAAAAAGGGAGTTTAGGTTAGCTGAATTATTGTCCACAGAAAGTGAAGGCATGGAGTCACTCACTCAGGGTCAGACTGATAAGGGAGAAACAGAGGCCTCTCATATTTCACTTCCTATCTGTTTATCATCAACACCACCACCAGTGTTCTAAACACTTTATTGAATCACACTCTGAATGCACTTTTCTTTTACTAAACTCTAATATCATTCAAATTTCAACATACTGTTTCTTCTTATTCATATTCATTTCACCTCGTAACCCACCCCCCTGCGAGAGGGACTATTTACTTAAGTATTTATGGCACCTTAGACACATACCTTCTGCTGAACTTTCTTTTTCTTCATCTTCAACTTATCTGCCTATCTATCCCTTTTTATCATTATTATTAATGACTGATTCACATTCAAACATACAATGAACTACTGGAGCTCCCATACTACCTAATGTAGTGAAGTAGCATAATATTACCCATGAAAATGTCCTTATTGATTAACGTTAAATCACTCCTCTACTTCATTTCAAATATCACTCATCATTGATTGGAGTTATTAACACAATAGTAAAAAATCTTCTCAAATGCCATTCATAACACTTAATGCCATCAATATATCAAAAGTTAGAACATTTTCCTAACTTTCAGTTGTTTAACTTAATTACCTCCTTATTGAATGAAATGAATACTATGTGACCTATACATGCAAAAATTACAACAATGGACAAATCTGTGTTCTTACAAAGATTCCTTATAGCCCTTAAGAACTACATTCAATTATTATATTCAATGTTTATAACACCTTCTTTCTGAAGTTATTTTTTTTTAAAGAACTCCACATATTTGCCTGCCACTTAATTATTATTTTTTGTATTGCCAATCAAACCTAGAATAGAAATTGTGTAATAAATAATTTACATTGGTCACCAATCATTTTCCTACTATCTGTACTCTTGTTATATTAAGTTAAAAAGAAAAATGTCCATTTAAGGAACAAAAGCACACAGCAATTTTGAGTACTTCTTCATCAAAATCTCCTCTTTCATCTATGGCCCTTTGTTAATTACTAATTATTAACTTTATTTTTATTTTTATTTTTATTTTTTTATCCCTGACTTACTTCCTTTTTATTTAACTATTCTCTCTCTTTTCAAACACACCAAAACATGTGTAATAGTTATTTTCCTGCATGCCTCCAGGACGCATTTACAATAACTAAATCCTCTCAACAAGGCAACCCAACCGGGGTCTGTGTAATTC
The DNA here is from genome assembly GCF_054856555.1 of Leptonotus elevatus. Taxonomy (NCBI): domain Eukaryota; kingdom Metazoa; phylum Chordata; class Actinopteri; order Syngnathiformes; family Syngnathidae; genus Leptonotus; species Leptonotus elevatus. The sequence goes on along the minus strand of NC_141241.1, from coordinate 29,842,437 downwards.
TCATCTCCCCCTCTCTCAAGGGGCGGATGACCAACAATCAGCAGGCGTCGATCAACTCCGCTACAATAATGACTAATCAAATTGCTCTACACAAGCATGGCAAAAGAACAAGCATGGACCGACCACCGACTGGTCGCCACTCACCAGATGGGCGTAATCATAAAACACACTCACCCCCTCAGGATTAGTCACCGAACAGACGCACCTCTTAGTACATATTTTCACCATTCACAGCAATGCAAACTTTGACTTACTTTTAATTAGTACTATCTCATATTAACTCCCTTAAGTACCAATCCTTCCAATTAAGCACCTTAGTTATTCAAGTTAACCATATTCATTCCCACAATGTTTTTGACAGGACCACTTTCGGCTCACGCACCTCAGGTTTGAAACATCCCAAATGTTCTTATTTCCAAGTTATAATTGTACAGACTTAATAGACCCTGCCTAACAATCTATTTTACACAATTTAAATCCTTCTAGACTTCTTTTACAGACAATAACATACAGACAGACAAACACACACGTACGGGCCCACAAGACAGACAAAGACTGAGTGAGGGGAACAATTTACAAACAACATTTACACAAACGTTCCGCTGCCGCAATCTAATTTCCAATATATATCTCTCACATTTTAAAAGTATTACTCATTCAGACAATATGACATTCAGATACACACAAGAGCTCACAGAGACAAAACACAGAAACAATATTTCACGGAATTTAAGTGTACACAGGACTCGGCCGTCCTTTCTCTACGGAATTGTTTTTTTTTTTTTTTTTTTTAAAGAGCTCAGTATTGTTCATTCGGAAATGTCATCATCATTGCTCTTTTTTTTTTTTTTTTTTTTTTTAATATATATATATATATATATATATATATATATATATATATATATTTTTTTTTTTTGTGTGTGTGGGTGAGTATGTGTATGTGCGTGCGTGCGTGCGTGCGTGCGTGTGTGTATTTGTTAGCTCACCAGAAAACCTATTAGAAAAAAAATCTCATACCGTTCACCTGAACCGAACACCAGGAGACCCGAGGGGACCGAAGAAAACCAAGGAAGGTGAAATCCAGCACCGACCAGACACCCCCCACCAGAACTCCTCCCCAGCCCAAGAAACATCCAGACCCCAACAAATCCAAAAAACATAAAATCAGGGAGGCCTCAAGAGACCAAAGGAGAGACCGAGAAAAGGAAGGAAGGACAGACGAAGCCGCGTGAGATCCGCAGACACCAGCCTCCACCGATTCAATAACCTGAGGAGGAAACAGATTGTGTCTGAGTTTCGGTAGATGCTGGTGTGGTGGATCTGGCATGCATGAAAATCTCCACCAAAGAGGGGAGCCGTCGACCCCCGCCGGAACAGAGCAAGCGCAACACCTCAGGGCCCCCCAGGCCGCGGCAGCGCCAAAGGACGACCCCCGGGCCCCGCCAGGGCCACCGGCCGGAGAGCAAACCCAGGAGCAGGAGCGCCCCCCGCCCCAACACGGCCCGCGCCCCCGGCCCAACGCAGCAGGACGGGGCACTGCAGGCCCACCAGGCACCCCACCGGCCCCCAACCCCCGCCCCCCCCCACGACCCCCCGCCCCCCATCCACCCCCGCCACCCACCCCAACCCAGCCCCAGCCGCCCCCAATCCCCCAGACACCCCCCACCCCCAGCACCCCCCACCCCGCAACCCCCACCACCGCCCCCCCCAACAAAGCCGCCCCCCCCGACCCCACCCCGACCAACCGGCAGCCCCCCAACCCCCGACCCCCAGCCCCCGGGGACCACCCGCACCCAGGCACCGGCGCCGAAGAGGGGCCGGACAGCGGAGCGGAGAGGGCAGCCGCGCCCACCCCACCCCCCGCCGTGTGGAAGGACGGAACACCGGGGGCAGAAGGGGGAGATGGGGGCACCGGAGGGCGGCCGACACCCCCGAACCCCAGGCCCAGCGGGGGAAGGCCCCGGTCGTCACCCCAGCGTTCTTTGTGAAAATTAACCCCTGTTACTGAGTCCGCCAGCTCGCGGACTGGCGAACTCTACCCCTAAACCGTGAATGTGACCCCACCCAGTGTATATACAAGTGTGTGTGTGTGGTGCATTAAAATTAGGAGCAGGTGAACCGGAGCCGATGGAAATGATATTCCCACGCTCCGATCCACCCGCCACCCAAGCATGTTGCTGAGTGTATGTGGTGCATTAAAAAAAATAGATAGGGGGGGGGGTGTGGACACGGACAGGGGACTGCAGCACTGCTCTATACTGCGGCCCCCAACCGATGGCACCCCCACAAGCCCCCCCCCCCCACAAGTTGTGTGGTGTATTAAAATTGGAGGGGAGTTGTAGGGTGAAGACGGTGTTTCCACCCTACCCCACCCCCCAAAGTGTGTTATGTGCCCTATATGTCTATAAAAGTGTATTGTGCAAACCTAGTGTAGTGAGTTAAGAGGTGTGACCAGCGGGGCCCTCCCCAACCGGGCGGGGGCAGGAGGCGCACCGGCCCACCAAGCCCCCACCCACCCCACCAGGACCCCGGCGGGCATATGGGACCCGTCCGGCGGGGCGATAGGGCTCGCCCCCCGGATACTGGGTCCCGCCCGAGGTGTCAGGACGCCCACCGGAGCGGGGCGGGCACGACACCAAACCCCAGCCACCCCCGCCGGCCCCCATAGCACCGAGACCCGGGCCATGGATGGAGCCCCCGGCCCAGGGGAGGGGAAAGAAGGCTCTCTACGGAATTTATCGGACTCTGCCGTCCCTCATTTACCTGCCATTTACTAGTATTCACAGGGTTTTTATTTCTTAATGTGCAATGACCTCCAGTCATTCACTTCCCCCTATTTTAGATTCGGCCAAGAGGTATTTCAACTCCCTATCTCGGCACTACACAAACACACACACATGCATCAACAAAATACTCACGACATGCGTCCTTTCCTCATCTCAAGGAGCTGCTGTTCAGGATTGCTGTCAATCCGCGATCTCGGGGAGCCGACCAAAGGCCGATCAGCCACTATCAAAAGTGGACTTAGATTTAAGACCTAGTCTGGCTGTGCACAGGCTTCGATCGTCATCAGTTGTTGCGCCCCGGGACCGCAGATATTTTGGCATCCGGCTCGAAGGACCAAAAAATTTCAGGGTTACATTTTAATCTTCCTCAAATGATGCAACTCCGTGAATCACGGACCACACCCAAGTTTGTCTTTCTGCAGAAAGGAGGAAGTGGATGCTCTCAGCACCAAAGGACTTCCTGCCTCCACCTCCCTGCTCTGCACATTTATTCACAAGTTTAGAAGGCGGAACAAAAGGTGGTACTAAACTCACAATGATAAAAAAAACATGCATCTGGTGTGTGTGTGGATGTAGCATTTCAATTGCAGCAAAGTAAAGTGCTCATTCATGTGATAACTTATGATAACATTTTTCCAACATATATATATATATATATATATATGTGTATATATAAAGTCATTTACACAATGCAGTTTGTTTAGAGCACAGACATGAGAGAGCGGCTGTGGATAATTTAGTGTTGTCCATATTAATAAAGATAAATTACGCTGACTGAAGCGGGCTGCATTGATTCCGGTCAGAGAATCAGGAGACTGGATTATCTTGAATGCTTTTAATGGCAGCAGGTGAGTCACATGTAATTGAGAATGTGTGTGTGTGTGTGTGTGTGTGTGTGTGGGTGTGTGTGTGTGTGTGTGTGTGCGTTTTTGTATGTGTTATCTTGTGAGGACCGGGTTTTTACTTTCATTGTGGTGACGACAGGTGCAAAATAAGTGCCTTGGCTCCACAGGTTGGAAAATAACTCTCAGCTCAAATTACAATTTTACTATTATAATATGAAATTATTAAAAAGTCTTATTTGATGGTCATAAGAAAAATATGTCTCATAATTAATATCTAATATCTAAGCCCCGCGGCCGCCTTCTAATCTTGTTCTGGCGGCACACGACCCGCTGCCGACTCTTGCTCCCGGTCCGGCGACACACGACTAAATACACACACACACACACACACACCCCCACACCCCCACACCCCCCCCCCCCCCCACACACACACACACACACACACACACACACACATATATATATATATATATATATATATATATATAGTGCTGCTCAAAAGTTTGTGAACCCTGCAGGCATGGTCAGATTTTTTTGTATAAAATATTCAAATAACCTTATTAAATGTTTAGTCATACCCCAATTTACAATGCTGACATTGAAAATAATGGACTTGAACAAAAAGAATGTTAATATTTTCATTCATTATTGAGCAAAAGTTGTTGATTTAAGAAAATCTCAGGTTTCATGGGTGCAAAAGTATGTAAACCTCTCACTTAATCGGAAATTGCACCTTCTTTTGCAATGAGAACTTCATCCAAACACTTTCTTTAGTGATTTTTCAGTCTTTCACATCTACTTTGGGGGATTTCTGCCACTCTTCCTTGCAAAATGCAGCCAATTGAGAGAGGTTGGATGGGCACCTAGCATAAACTGCCGGCTTCAGGTCCGGCCTCAGTGTTTTTGAAATAATTTAAGTCAGGATTTTAACTAGGCACATCCAGAACATGAATCTTGTTGTATTGCTGGAATGCTTTGGATTATTGTCATTTTGCATGATCCATCGTCTACCAGGCTGTAATTTTTTTTTTTTAACGGCTTCAGGTTGTGATCTAGGATGTCACAATATTCCTTTGAATTCATGATTGCCTGGACCAGAGGTGGGCAATCTCGGTCCTCGAGGGCCGGAGTCCTGCAGGTTTTGGAGGTTTCTCGCTTCCAACACAAGCTGATTCCAATCAACAGGATCGTTATCAGGCTTATGCAGAGCTTCCTGATGAGCTGATCATATATCAGCTGTGTTGGAGAAGGGCAACATGCAAAACCTGCAGGACTGCGGCCCTCGATGCCCACCTCTGGCCTGGACTATGTGGAGTTTTCTAGATCCTGAGGATGAAAAGTCAGCCCAGAATTTAACTTTCTCACCACCCTGCTTCACGTGACTGTTTTAGTTGTGACCAAACAGTTCAATTTTGGACTCATCTGTCCACAGAAGGGACTTCCAAAAAGCTTCAGTGTTGTCCAGGTACTCGCTGGCAAAGTTGAGATGGGTAGCTTTGATGTTTTTTGTGAGCAGAGGCTTCTAGGTAGAAGCCTTCCATGAAAGCCTTGTCGATTGACTTTTCTTCTCTTTTTTTTTGGCCATCATTTTTTAAAGTATTTATTCTTTTAATTTTTATTTTGTATGTGCGTGAGAATGTGCATGTGTGCGTGCGTGTGAGTGTGTACTCATTAGTTCACCTAAAACATATTAAAAATCCTATACCATTCACCTAAACCAAATACTTCAGAATCCAGCTAGAGTCGTGAGGTTGTCAGGAGACCCGAAGAAGGATCAAAGAAAAGAAAGGAAAGTGAAATCCAGCACCGACCAGACATCACCTACTTCCCACCGGGTTCCCAACCAGAGTCTTTCACCAACCCCAGAAACATCTAAATTCCAACAAATTAGGGAGACCTCAAGAGACCAAAGTAGAGACTGAGGAAAGGAAGGAAGGATAGATGAAGCAGAGTGAGATCCACCAATCCACATCAGTTTCCACCAATTCAACGACCAGAGGAAGAAGCAAATTGTGTTTGAATTTCGATAGATGCTGGTATGGTGGATCTGGCATGCATAAAAACCTCCACCAAAGAGGGGAGCCGCCAATCCCGGCCAGGACAGACCAAGCACAACCCTCCAGAGCCCCCCAGGCCACCGCAGCGCCAAGGGACAACCCCCAGGCCCCGCAGGGGCCACCGGCCGGAGAGCAATCCCAGGAGCGCCCCCCACACCAACACGGCCTGCGCCCCCAGCCCAACGCAGCAGAACGGGGCCCGCCAGGCACCCCACCGGCCCACAGCCCCCGCTCCCCCAACGCTCCCCATCCACCCTCGCCCACCACAACCCAGCCCCAGCCGCCCCCAGGCCCCCAGACAACCACCCACCCACCCACTAGTTGCAGATGATCTGCTTCACAGTGAAATGATGAAGCTCTTTTTTTATTTTTATGATTTTATAGCTTTCCCCAGACAGATGTGCTGTCACTACCCACTTCCTGGGGTCCACTGAGATGTCTCTTCCTCTCAGCATGACTGACCTGTATGGGTTCACCTGGGTAAGACTAAAGTGATGTGGTTTTGTCTTTGTTTCAGTCAGTGATCCATAATTTCTTCACTAGACCTCTCTCATTTCATTGGTCCAATTCAGTGGTTAGTTTGTCTACCAATTTGTCCTACATTATCCTATTTGAGTGCTTGTTTTAAGCAATGCAGCAGCTCAGGGTTCACTTACTTTTGAACCTACTTGAATTGACCAAATTGACTACACAATTGATTTTTTTTTTTAAAGAAAAAAGAACAATGCATTGAAATGCTAAACCTACACCTGTTATTTCATATTAAATGTAATGGTTGAGATAAGAGGTTCACAAACTTTTGAGCAGCACTGTGTCTATTTATATATAATCTTCAATTGGTTGTCTGGGTTAGGGTTAATGCTAATCCTAACCCTAATGCTAACCCTAACCCTAAACCGTTAAAGCCGATCGGTTTAATAGTTTCGGTTTGGTCCGTCCATGCTCCATTCGGTCCCTTCACACAACTCTATTTTTATCTCTCCTCATTAGCGCAACTCTCTTTTTTTTTTATCCTACCTCATGAGCGCTAACACGTGCCACTTACGAATGGCAGTGAGGCTCAGTTCGCGCTTTACTTTCTGTGTATCAATTTCAGTTTAGTCACAAATGTACTTGGTGTGAAATCTGGGCTTGTATAGTTGAACACAAAGCTGATATATTTGCAGGTAACCATGGTTAGACAGTTGTATGAATGGCAACAAACTGATACACACAGGTTGGTTTTAGCCTTTGCCATACAATTGAAGAGCAATTATTTGTTATGCCTGCCACTAATATGCCACTAGCATAAATATAATAATAATAATAATACAATTTGAAATGGTAATACAATAATAATAATAATAATAACGAGCTGCGAGCAGTTATAAAGGGCCCTCTCAGCCCGGGCCACTTTGGGGTACTTGCACATTTTTGTACAGGCACGTTGGGGTACAGGTGCATTCAAAGCCCAATTTTTTTGAAAATGGCATAATATACCTTTACTTATGAATTGTTTTAATTTTTTGCCAGGTGGGATGAGTGTGTAAAGCTTAAAGAGTTTTGGTCAATGTTAAGACCCTCAAAAATCAGCGTCCGTTTTTATTTTTGGGCAATAAGTTGCCCTGATTGGCATTTTTAAAAGTACATATATACACATCATCGTTAGTTTTACTCATAGCATAATATTGCTTGTATTGTCCATAAATGGCGAAAAAAAAAAGTACATATGTATTGATAGGCCTGATGTCATTGAATATTTTGAGTGGTAGAAAGTAAATAAAATTCATAAATGACTTAGTTATGACACTTACAAAGAGTATCCAAATTTTTGACAAATTACCTTATAGAGACACCTTCAGGTTGTGACTATAAACATGCATGTGAAGATTTTTTGGAGCATGTACCAAGGAGTTACTACGCATTTCGTCTTTAATGGCGACGGAAATATAAAACACAAAAAATTATGATATATATAAGCTATTCCCACACCATGTTAATACTTACTAAACTGGTCGCCGCCCAAGAGGTTTTCAAGAAAATGTTACGTATTTTAAAACTATAAGGCGCACTTAAATTTGTCTTATGTGTGCACCGAGTTCTGGAAAGACGTTTTCCTTCCAGCCACGCTTCGGGTCAAATGTTGCTGCGCCAATGCACATTTCTGATTGGTGGTCTGGATCACGCTTGTTCTTGGTTGGCTGCTGGCCTGTGTTGGGACTGCGGCGGAACTCCGTAAATGGCATCAGCTTAGAGTCGAGACATGCTTACAAGGCACAATTTAAACTCCAATCTCTCAGTTAGGTGGTTGTACATGGGAATAGAGCAGCCGCAAGATAATTCCACATTAATAAATCCATGGTTTGAACGTCGGGGCTTGCCATCATTCTGGGGGGATCCAAATGCTGTAGAAGCATTGGAGCGATCCACAAAAACAAACTGGGAGGTCGCGCCGGACGGACGAGTTACCACGCGGTGTGTGAATGAATTGTGAATGTCTGTTAAAGTGCACGGCAACAAAGAACGTGAGCACCGTGAGTTAAATATCCATCCATCCATTTTCTTAACCGCTTGTCCTCACAAGGGTCGCGGGGGGCGCTGGAACCTATCCCAGCTGGCTTCGGGCAATAGGCGGGGTACACCCTGAACTGGTTGCCAGCCAATCCAGGGCACACAGAGACGAACAACCATCCACACTCACAATCACACCTATGGACAATTTGGAGTGTTCAATTAACCTGCCATGCATGTCTTTGGAATGTGGGAGGAAACCGGAGCACCCGGAGAAAACCCACGCAAGCACGGGGAGCACATGCAAACTCCACCCAGGAAGGCTGAAGCCCGGACTCAATCTCACGTCGTCTGCACTGGGAGGCAGACGTGCTAACCAGTCATCAGCCGTGCCGCCCACCATGAGTTAAATAGTTGAATTGTAAAGTACAGCTGAACTCACTATTTGCTCCAGTTGCCTTTTTTTTTTTTTTTGAGAGAGAGAGAGAGAGCTCAGAATTGTTCATTCGGTAATCTTACCGATTCGACATTCATTATTGCTCTCTTTTTTTTTTGTATGTGCGTGAGTATGTGCATGTGCGGGTGTGTGTGTGCATATGTGAGTGCGTGTGAGTGTGTACTCATTAATTCACCTAAAACCCATTAAAAATCCCATACCGTTCACCTAAACCGAATACTTCAGAATACAGCTGGAGTCGTGAGGTTGTCCGAGGAAGGATCAAAGAAAAGAAAGAAAAGTGAAATCCAGTACCGACCAGACATCACCTACTACCCACCGGGTTATGTTGGAAATCATTTCTTTGATTTCTGCGTGTTCAAATAAAATTCAAAGTTGAAGTCTTGTGGAGAAGTTTGCCAGCTTTATTTCAGAGTCTGAAAGACATCTTTAGAACCTGGCTCAAACAGCTCTGGTCCAAAAAATGTAACCATCTCAAAGTACACGCATACATTTATACAAAAACAGCTCCCACCCCCTTCATTGACAAAGAAGTACCTTTGCCCTGTTGGAAATCATTCCTTTGATTTCTGCGTGTTCAAATAAATTCAAAGTTGAAATCTGTGAACAAGTTTGCCAGCTTTATTTCAGATTCTGAAAGTCACTTGGAGCTACTGCTCAATCATCGCAGCTCACCCACAAATCTGTTCTTCTCAAAGTTCATGCATGCATATATACCGAAATCGTTCCCTCCCCCTTTGTTGACAAAGAAAGTACCATTTGGTCTCTTCTCAACATGTGATATTTCCTGTCACAACAAGTCTACACACCCCCTCTTCTTATCTTAAACACTTCCTAAAGGGATGTGGGCCACTTGGCCCCCCCTTTGATCTTGTCCTGTCAGCAGAGTGAGATACAATCTGGCCAACTCCCATTGAGTTCTTTCAGTCCTTAACAGATGTGAGGTAAACAATTGGCTTCCTAGATAAACTATTGAACTCTGTAGAGCTTTGCACCAGAGATTCCCGCATATCTGCCTTGTGGATTCCGACACCTCACTTCCTTAGGGGGAAAACAGACCACATTCTACCACAGTTGTATTTATCTAACTAAAATCAAAAACACTTTGAAGAATATATTCTGAAACAGAAAAACAATGTTAATAATTCTAACATTCCCTCATTTGAACTATTCTATAGTTCAACACCTTAAGACATTGTTTTTAAAGGAAAATACCAAATCAGATTAACATTGAAAGAAGTGTCGTGATGTCACAGCTTTTGTAGAGGTTTTCTCTTCTCTCAGCCATCTTGTGATGAAGCTCGTTGAAGGTCTTTTTTGAATGAAAAGAGTGTCGCAATAGTTCGTCTCTTCTTTTAAGAATTTGGGGTAGACTACCCAAATTCTTCGATTTGCCACCTGGGATTATTCTGCCCAAAATGTGACTGTTCATGCAATGATTGCCCAAGAAAAGGCACTTGATCTTGATCTTCGTTCAATAAGATTGAATGATGTCCTCAAACGACAGCTCCGGAATTGGACATCGGGACATCAGCTGACGTTGTTTTCCCAGTTGGAGGTGATGAGATTGATGATCATCAGTTGATAAGATAGCTGAGCCTGGCACGTCTCCGGCAGCCTTGTAGACCAGATGTGGAATGTCGTCTCCATCCTCCTTTCTGTGCAGCGAACTGCACAAGATTTCCTCTCCGTCACCCCCTGGGGCCGTTCTCCTGAGTGCAGAACATTTTCATTTAGTCTCTCATAAACTCACATAAATTTTATTTGGAGGAAAAACCCTGATAGTTTTTGTTAGTTGGGATTAGTAAATGTTATTTGATTAAGATCTGTAGGTCCTGCACTGTTGGAACAGGAAAAGATCTATTTTTGTGACATTAAAATAGAGCCCAGCCTTTGATTGAATTGAATGACATTCGCTCATTCATTAATATAAGACAGAGCTTGTAAATATTTATTTTTCAAATAGGTTTTGTTCAATAATAGGTAATTTTTTACCACGACTAAATTTATTCTAAATTTGCATAACTTTGCCTTTCATATCATATATTCTCTTCCCAGAATCCCATGATCGACCGAATCCTGGCATGCTGGGAAAAACTCACATATATTCATATTATCTATACTCTTTTGCAAACACTGGGCTCCAAACATTACATTTTTCACATGTGACACTGAGATAAAAGATATAATATAATATAATTACCTTCATTCGGCGAATATGCATTATTGTCCTTGCTTGCTTCAGACTTACTTTGCGATCGATTTCCTCTGGTAGATTTCTTCATATTCAAACTGTGGATTATCACTTTCAAACTCACCCTGTCAAATGGAGTGTAGGCGATACCCCACAACCTTTGTAATTTTGTTTTTAAGTTTGTTTTTCATTCTCTAACCCACAACCTTTTAATTTTGTATTGAATTTTCTAATTCATCTACATTGGTTAATATCTTAAACATGAACTGTCCTTCTGTTCATTCCTCCCTCATTTTGGCAAAGATCTACAGATCTTTACAAACACGCATTGCACTTCAAAGGAAGACACATCAAAAAACCCCGTTAGCTCATAAAGAAGGACTGCCAGACCACAGCCCCCGCAAAAGACGTCGTAAAATTCACAACTCTCAAAATCAGATTGTGAGGCAACCGAGATAGCCGCAGGACACTGCAAATAATTAGCACAATCAGATAAAAACTAAAACACTAAATGTGAAAACTTTGGAGACATGAAAAACAATACTACTAGATTTAAGCAAACTAAAAATGATTCAGAAACCACTAATCAACCCCACCTCTTCTACAGATTAGTGGGGCTCGTAAAAACACAGCACAAAAAATATCTCTGGGATTTATAAATCACAGTGCTGTGAGAAAAAAATAATAATCGAAAATGAATCCTCAAATTATCAGTTATTTGTTGAATAACAATATCTCAGTATGATAAGATGTAAGTTTCAATATTATGTCTATAGAACATATACTTAGATAATACATATTTATAACATATACTATTGTGAAGACTTCTGGGAAGACTTCTACTTAATGCTGCACTTCGTATTTAACTTTAACTGCAGCTGGACGGAGCCCAGAAAAAATTTCCCCACAGGGAAAACAAAAGTATATCGTATCGTATTAGTTAAATTCCCATTGTACCAATTCAGAAACTGATTATCCCAAGAAAATAGGCAGACATTTAGTAGGCCCTAGATTGAAATAAATTTTCTCAATCCCTCATTTCAAATTTACACATGTCGTTTTCAATTTCCTGAAATATCTTGCTATAGATCACAGCTCCCCACTCAACACATCAAAAATGCCCCGCATACTCCGTGCAGCATTTTACTGAACAAGGATCACATCTCATTCCGAACACCAACTTTCTCAGTCCAGTCCCCCAGCAAAAGGCAGGACGGCAGCTGTTGTCAATGTTCAATCCTGGCCAGCATGGCGGCTGCTGTGGCAGCAATGTTCAGAGCAGGCATTTAGATTTCCTCTGGATGCAAAACAGCCATAGGAGAGAAGTCACTGGAATGAGACGTGTACACAGTCACTGGGCATTGAGGAATTTGAGCATTATGATTGTCTGTCGGCACGGGAGGAGAATGACTGTGCTGCGGCGCGAAGCTCTTTGACTCTTTGTCACGTACATCCAAACGTTGGAAATTGCTGTCTGCAATGGCGGACTCGATAACACACAGTCTTTCTGAGAGCTCACCTGATCAAAAAATGCACACTCGTTGATGCAATGCATTAAAAATGCCAGATTGAGGATGTGGGATTATAGCAAGACAGTTCACTTCCTGCTTTCTCAAAAATATTTCGTAAAAAAAAACACAGCCTCTTTATTCATTTTTTTTTTTTCAATACCCCTTCAAATAGCTACTAGCCATACAACGTATCAGCAGCTGGGGCGCATCCCGTTCGCAGTTTGTAATCAGTGAAGGCCATCAAACCCTCATCTGCCTTGGAACTCAAACATCAGTTTCTGAAATGACACACTCAAAAAAAAAAAAATTATTAAACATCATAATCATTATGTTGACTACAAAAACATTTATAACTTCTCATTCAACTATCCTAAATCCAGCCACAGCTGTACAGATATAGGGATAATTATTTTAACTCAACATAGCTCAATACAAAATGCTATCATTTCATCATTATTCCTTTTGTTGCAATTGCCCAAAAAGAAAAAGTTAACCTGGCTCGTCTTTATCAAAAACAGTATAGCATAAAAGACTGTCAAAGGCAGTCACTAAAAAATAAAAACACTAAATTAATATTTTTCTACAAGAACTTAGCAACAGCCTTAAAAAACTGTTACTTATTTTGTTTTATCATCCTTCTCTTACCTATGAAAGAGAAAAACTCACAATACGAGGACACATGACTAATCCCCCACTCACACTCAAACCCCCTCCTTTTCCATACAGAGGAGGAGAGAAAATTTCTTCATTTAGCATCCCCCAACATCGCAAAACCCATTTTACCACATTCCTTTTCATTACTTTATTCCATCTGCCATCATCTCACCAGTCTAAACTCACCCAAAACCAACTTACAGTTAAGAATATTGAAGAAAATCAAACAAAACCTCCCAATATCCAAACACTTCCAATACACCCCCAACAGAGCAGCCCCCACCTTTTTTTTTTAGAAGCTAGGTCCAATTTAAAAGCACATGCTTTGTCCAATTTCACTTTCGGACTCTCCCTCATTTCCAAAATTTCGTTCAAGAGAGTCTCCAATCGTGTCACAGAGGCGGTTACGCCAGCTGCCAAGCCGTCAGCCGCGGCCTGTAACGTAGACCGAAGCGGTCCAGAATTTTTATCATTACCACTATGCCAATCCACATCAAGATTACCGCTATTTACCGTCAACATCGGTGCCTGCAAATCCTGCAGCATCTGAGCCGCAGGCTTGTACGGTGAGCCTGTAAACGGGTTAACAACATCAGACAAAACAGCCACGAGTGGCCCGCTGCTTGCCAGAGGTGCAACAATGTTAGCATCACAATTAGCCACATCCTTAGCACCCGCTTTTACCAACGCTCCTCTAGCAATTTTAACCGAACTGCCCATCGCCAACATTCTAGCATTCCTCATCATTTGATCCACATGTCTACAATTTCGTCGTACTTCTCTACCCCTCACTCAAATGCATACGCACACACTCTTTAGTCATTATAATAATAAACGGTGTTATTCTATCAATTCGTTGTCCACAAATCTTATAGCATTTAAACCGCAGTTCCATACGGTGATTTCAGTAAACGGGTTAACTTCGAACAAACCACCCGTAAACTGCTCCAATAATGCTGGAGTCATTTTAGCACCAAATTCAGCCTTTTTTCATTACCAACAAAGAAAATACAAACGTCTGACATACCATTTTGTCCAGCGAAAGCTTTTTATACAATCGATCCATAGTTCGTTTTTTCATTGTATATCGACGCTTTTTTCCCGCACGGCGACTCACAAGTCCCGACTCTAAACCGGAAGCGCATTCAGGACAAACCATTCTGTATCCGGGTCGAAATCGCCTCCATTTTGTTTATAGGCTATTTTTACTTTCGGATTCTTATCTTACGCAAGTAGTATTAATATTTATCAATGCAGTGACGTCTCACTTTACAATATGATAGTTCAAATAGGGTAAATTTATTCGACAACGTTTAAACAACCGTACAACGAGCAACACAGAAGCTCACAAAACACACAGCACAACACATAACGTACACAGACAACGAATACACAATGAATCACGTGATCCAATTCCGCAGTGTCAAAACTGTCTCTCTTTTACTGCATATGTCATGCAAGGCGCTCGTTCAGCGCAAAACGAAAACAAAATCACACGTAATCTAGCGATCGCAAATACAACGTTTAAAACCCAATGTCCGTTGCAATCGACCTGACTCCCCCAACTGTTCAATTTCAACAGCGCGCGCACTTTTAAAATAACTTATTACGTGAATATGGACGTTCTTTAAACAGGCGACATGTACTACCTGAAAGAACAATCCTGAACCAACCAAACTGCCAAGGGCAGGCGCGTCTACTATGATCTTCAGATTTATCAATGGATCTTCAAATATCCACAAAACCCCGTAACCTCTTTATCCTTATATTCAAAAAATAACTATCATAGTCCATCGAATCCTTCACAGCTTAAAAACAAAACTTCTTAATAAAACGCTGCTTCTTCCTGTCAAAACATGCGCAATCCAGGCCTGCATCTTGCTGTACAAAATGCACCACCACGTACGTGTTTATAGTTCAATGTCGCAGAAATTTTTAGAACGACATCAAACTACAACTTGTTCAAACAGATCTCATGTACAAATTTACACAATTTAGCAGACGAAAACAAGTTGCAACGATCTTAAACAGACAGAACTTCTCTACGTGGATCAACGTCTCCACTTACTGTAATTAATTATTTAGGCGCCTAGAAGTTCCATTCGTTCATCAATCACTGCAGCTCGAAATCCTCTTACCTCCTTTCAGCGTCGGGGTCACCAATTGTTGGAAATCATTCCTTTGATTTCTGCGTGTTCAAATAAATTCAAAGTTGAAATCTGTGAACAAGTTTGCCAGCTTTATTTCAGATTCTGAAAGTCACTTGGAGCTACTGCTCAATCATCGCAGCTCACCCACAAATCTGTTCTTCTCAAAGTTCATGCATGCATATATACCGAAATCGTTCCCTCCCCCTTTGTTGACAAAGAAAGTACCATTTGGTCTCTTCTCAACATGTGATATTTCCTGTCACAACAAGTCTACACACCCCCTCTTCTTATCTTAAACACTTCCTAAAGGGATGTGGGCCACTTGGCCCCCCCTTTGATCTTGTCCTGTCAGCAGAGTGAGATACAATCTGGCCAACTCCCATTGAGTTCTTTCAGTCCTTAACAGATGTGAGGTAAACAATTGGCTTCCTAGATAAACTATTGAACTCTGTAGAGCTTTGCACCAGAGATTCCCGCATATTTGCCTTGTGGATTCCGACACCTCACTTCCTTAGGGGGAAAACAGACCACATTCTACCACAGTTGTATTTATCTAACTAAAATCAAAAACACTTTGAAGAATATATTCTGAAACTTAAAAACAATGTTAATAATTCTAACAGCCCCTACAGACAGAGCCCCCCATTCTTATCTTTACTTCAGTTCCTGTCTTAATCCACTCAAGATGTGGGTAAACAATTGGCCCCCTGGCGCCTTCTCGCACAAGGGATTTTTATGGACCGACCTCTGATTGCATTTTACAGACATCCCCTCATTTAGATTGAATCAGAAACCTTACTTCCCCAGGGAAGAGAACAAAGACTATAGATTAACTAACATATGGGGAACAGTTGTAACATATCTAACTAATCTATCAAAACACTTTGAAAAATATAAATTGAAACAGAAAAACAATGTTAATAATCTAACAGTTACCAACCAGAATTTTTCACCAACCCCAGAAACATCTAAATTCCAACAAATTAGGGAGACCTCAAGAGACAAAAGGAAAGACTGAGGAAAGGAAGGAAGGATAGATGAAGCAGAGTGAGATCCACAGACATCAGTTTCCACCAATTCAACGACCAGAGGAAGAAGCAGATTGTGTTTGAATTTCAGTAGATGCAGGTATGGTGGATCTGGCATGCATGAAAACGTCCACCAAAGAGGCAGCGCCAAGGCACAACCCCCGGGCCTCGCAGGGGCCACCGGCCGGAGAGCAAACCCAGGAGCCAGGAGCGCCCCTCACGCCAACACGGCCCGCGCTACAAGCCCAACGCAGCAGAACGGGGCACGGCAGGCCCGCCAAGCACCCCACCAGTTTATTCCAGTAAAATTTTGTAACGGCCGAGTCCAACGACTGGAACCAGTTATACGTAGGTTTGAATGGAATCATTGAGAAAAAAATCATTTATTTGGGGTAAAACTTTCATTTTAATGGTGGCTATTCATCCTATTAGAGAAATGGGAAGATTATTCCAGCGCTCCAAGTCACTGTAAATGCAATCCAGAAGTGGAGTAAAGTTTAAATGAATTAAATCCGTTTAATTAGGTGAGATTTGTATGCCTAAGTATTTTAAATTACCTATAGGAAATGAGTATTGTGGGTCCTGGCTTGCAGGGTTCCATGAATTTTCTGTAATAGGTAGTAGTGTTGATTTTGTGATAAATGTGAGAATTTAGTTATTAAGTGTCAGGTTCAAATGACAAACATAACTAACAAACAATGAGGAGAGAAGACGTTCCAGTTTCAGGTTACTTGCAAGGAGAACAGGAGAGACTGTGTACAAATCTCATCTATTCTAAAACAGCCTTCCTGTAAACCTCTCTTTTTATTCAAACTTGAGGTTCCTAGGTTACATGAGGTGATGCCTCTAAAAGGGGTGGGGTCATTCAGCGAGCAGGCATCACTCTATGCTTGTTTACACTTCTTGCTTTTTACCAAACACATATATCTTGATAAGCACTTTTAGCACGTCAATTCACCATATCTTTTAATAGCAGAAAGGTCGTCTAACGCTGTTTCCTCATATCTCTGATCTCCAGCAGGTTGTCAGTTGAGGCCAAGTAGAGAGGAGCAGGTTTCAGTTCTCCTGCTTCTGACCTTTGCACACCAACAACACTTTCACAGCAATCATTAAATGTATAATAAAACATAATCAATCAGTTAAATCATAATAAAATCATATGTTTCAAATTGTATTCCTACATTAAGTTAAACACTTCCCCTAACGAAATAGCAGGTTTTTCTAAATAAAGTAAAAATATAATCGGCATATAGATTAATTTTGTGTTCTGTTACCCCAGAGTGAATTCCTTAAATCCTTCTTTCTTGGCGTACTAATACTAAGTAGCTAATGTAAGCGGCTCAATAAATATTGCAAATAATAAAGGGGACAGTGGGCATTCCTTTCTTGTGCCTCTCTGTAGAGTAAAACTCTTGAGATATAATCCCATTAGTAGTAACTGTAGCTTTAGGAGAATCATATAATACTGACACCCAGGGAATAAATGACTTCCCAAAGCCAAATTTATTTAAAACAGCAAAGAGGAAGGACCAGTTAACGTTGTCAAAGGCTTTTTCTGCATCCAACGATATAACTGCCTTTTTATCATGCCGCTGTGACATGCTAATAAGGTTAAAGAGCCTTTAATAATGCCTGTTTGGTTGCTATGAATGATTGTCGAGATTACTGTTTCTAGTCTAGATGCGAAAGCCTTGGCGATAATTTTAATATCAGTGTTAATTAGTGAAATCGGACAGTAACTTGATGGAAGGGTAGGGTCTTTTTCTGGCTTTAATAAAAGTTTAATTGCTGCTGTATTCATGTGTAGATGTATGTAACCATTAGTTTTAATTTATGTTACTACTCTTAAGAATAATGGAGCAAGCATGAACCAAAAGTGCTTAAAAAACATAGCCGGATAACCATCTGTGCCAGGTGCTCTGCCATTAGGCATACTATCTAGAGCACTATACAACTCGTTTATAGTATATATATCTTTATATTCAGTAGTTAACTGAAGTATATTTAGGCTACTGAGGAATGCCTCAATATGCTCAGGGTTAAGCTTGTTAGTTTCTGAGTATAGGTTGCGATAATAGTTATAAAAAATTTGATTAATTTCTTCTGGTGATTGTGTGCATTCACCAGTTGTCCCTTTAATAGCCGAAATTTACCTGATTTGTTATTATATTCAAAGTTGTTCTCAATTAATGTATTATATCTGTCTTTTTAGATAACATATCATCTAACTGTATTTTGGGATTTTGTACGTCAGTCCATATTTGGTTATTTGGATTTATTCCGTACTCATCCGTCAGTTTAATTTTATCTTCCAATATTTTTTCAAATTTTTGATCCTGTTTCTTTTTATAAGATGAATATGATATAATTTCACTTCTAATTACCGCTTTCCCAGCTCCCCAGAGAAGAGATGGAGATAAGTCTGGAGATAAGTCTGGAGAGTCATTTATTTCCAAAAAGTCTGCCCACTCGCTTATAATTTTGTCAAACTCTGCGTCATTTAGCAGTATGATCTTAAAACGCCATGTCGGGGGTGGTTTAAAGGTATAATCAACTTGTAGGGTAAAAATCAATTCTTGAAAATGACCGGTGCACCACGGAAAAGAAGGTAAATTCCTTCTTAGTTGGGTTTTTAAGTCTCCAGCTGTCGACGAGGCCAAAATCATCCATATATTCCCCTATTACTTTAGTAGATTGTAATCGCCTTATGCATGTTGTATTATTAGAACGATCTATTAATGGATTTAAGACTGTGTTAAAGTCTCCTCCAATAATAGTAGTAGAGTTCACTGCTAAATCAAACAGCTGAGATAAAAAATTATGGAAAAAGGCCGGATCATCATTATTAGGGGCATATAAATTACCAAATGTATATATTTTATTAAATATAGTCACCTGAATAATAATGTATCGGCCCTCTGGGTCTGTTACTATATTATTTAGAGTAAATAATAAATTCTTATGTATGAGTATACAGACTCCTCTTTGTCTACTGTTATAAGGTGCAGAGTACAATTGACTAAAATTCTTGTCAATAAGTAATTTTTCTTCTTTTATTCTTTTTGCCTGTGAGCGAGCGCCACAAACATTCCAGGAGACCAGAACTAATTTATGCATACAAACAATATAAACTCAGTCCTGTGTGTATATCTGTATAGGCTACTTGTTAATATTGGCATGTTATAGGATGGAATCAAAGTGGTTAGGTAGTTTATGTGATTTGTGTAAAATAAGAAGTGACGTGTAAGTGAATATAACAGTGAAAAAATGGGGAGGGAGGTGGATGTGAAGGAAATTGGCGGGGGATTAAACATATAACAATAAAAGGCTGGAAAAGTCAATCGCACTTATAAAAAAAACAGCTGGAAGACAAGTTACCACTAATGAGGTCCATTGGCAACTTGATTGGAGTATAAAAAGAGCTTCTCGGAGTGGCAGTGTCTCTCAGAAGCGAAGATGGGTAGAGAATCACGAATTCCTCCAATGTTGCGCAGAAAGATAGTGGAGAAATATCAGAAAGGTGTTTACCAGCGAAAAATTGCAAAAAGGTTCAAGTAATCATCATCTACAGTGCATAACATCATCCAAAGATTCAGAGAATCTGGAACAATCTCTGTGTGTAAGGGTCAAGGCCGAAAAATCATACTGGATGCCCATGATCTTCGGGCCCTTAAACGACACTGCAGCAGGAATGCTTCCCGTAAGGGAAATCACAGAAAGGGCTCAGCAATACTTCCAGAAAACATTGTATGTGAACACAATCCACAGTGCCAGTCGCCGTTGCCAGATGAAACTCTACAGAACACAGAAGAAGCCATTTCTAAAGCAGACCGAGAAGTGCAGTTGTTTCTCTGGGCCAGGGGTCATTTAAAATGGAGTGTGGCAAAGTGGAAACCTGTTTTGTGGTCAGACCCATCACGATTTAAAGTTATTTGTGGAAAACTGGGGCGCTATATCATACTGACTAAAGAGGACAAGGACAACCCAAGTTGTTATCAGCACTCTGTTTATAAGCCTGCATCTCTGATCGTATAGGGTTGTATGAGTGTGTGGCATGGGCAGCTTCCACATCTGGAAAGGCATCGCCAATGCAGAAAGGTATATTCAGATTTGAGAACAACATATGCTCCCTTTCAGACATAATCACTTTCAGTGAAGACCTTGCATTTTTTAACATGATAATGCCAGACCACATGCAGCACCAATTACAACATCATGGCTGCGTAGGAAAAGGATCCGGGTATTGAAATGGCCAGCCTGCAGTCCACTTCTTTCACTTATAGAGCACATTTGGCGCATCATAAAGGGGAAGGTGCAACAAAGAAAGCCCAAGACAGTTGAACAGTTAGAGAGATGCATGTTAGACAAGAATGGGACAGCATTCCTATTTCTAAACTTGAGAAACTTGTCTTCTTGATCTCCAGACGTTTGCAGACTGTTGTAAGAAGAAGAGGGGATGCTGCACAGTGGTGAAAATGGCATTGTCCCAACTTTTGTTTAGATTTGTTGACACCATGGAATTTAAAATCAACATAGTTTTCCCTTAAAATTATACATTTTCTCAGTTTAAACATATGGCCTGTTCTATTTGTTCTATTTTGAATAAAGTATTAAAATCTGGCACTTCCACATAATTGTATTCAGCTTTTATTCACAATTTGTAAAGTGACCCAACTTTTGGGGAATTGGGTATATATATATATATATATATATATATATATATATATATATATATATATATATATATATATATATATATAGTAAATAAGTGAGGGTCTTCTAATTTTAGAACTTTAGTTATACTTTCGCTAAAGGCCTTGTGATGGTCTTCTAACTTTAGAACTTTAGTTATACCTTCGCTGAAGGCCTTAAAGTAATGTTTTTGATGGATTGTTAAACTATAAACAACGGAACTACTGGGTATAACTCCACTCCATCCTACTCTGCAGTTCTTCTGATGAAGAAGACAAAGCGGATGAACGGGTGGACAGCGATGATCCAGAGGAGATGTTCCAGAACATTCAGTACCAGAAAGAGATCATCGCCAATATTCGGACAAGACCCTGGCCAATGAGACGCAAGCTCAAAGTCTTAAAGTATAGTCGTTTTTAATACATGTTTGGAATTAAAGTTCATATGCCTTTATTACACTTGACAATTAGTATTTTTAAATATGTGTTTTTATTTAACACAGTCTGTTTACAGTTAAGTAAGTTAAAATCTTACTCTAAAATTAATAAAGGTTTTGTGATGCCAATGGTTTGCTGCTATAATAGATTATGTAAATAATGATTTAGCTCTATAGAAAAAGAAAAAGAAAAATTTGTTGTCAACCAGAATGGAATGTAGGTGATTTTGATTTTCAGAATTAAAATCAAATTTATTGTCATTGCACATGCACAGGTACTGCACCGAAATTACACTCAAACCATCCAAGAATCATGAAAAACAAAGACCAAAGAGACGGTGACAGGCCTGAAAGGCCTTGTCGGTATTTGCTCAATAAGTGCTCCAAGATCTTGGAATGAAGAAATTAGGGCTTTGTTAAAAAAAAAAAAAATCGGATCGATTTTCCTTTCCGAGCGTGATATTGATTCATAAAACCATAAATTAAGAAGAAAATATAATTTTAAAGCGTATGGGACAGCTGAGGACAGTTTTCAATATGTTGTTTTGAACAATATAATATACACGACAAAATGAGCGGCTTATCGAATTAAAACATATTAACCGAGTATTTCTTGATTTTTAAATTACCCGCGCAAAACCTGGCCGGTGGCGCGCTCCCAACGGCCGAATCGGATATGACATAAGCAGAAGACAGGAAGACAGCGTCTCTGCTTTGCCTCTGCTGGCTTGCTTGTTGCTGTGTGTTTTATCGGCTCCTGAATTTCTATAATGCCGTCTCGTTGCGTAGCCAGATATTGTTCTAATCGCAGGGAGGATGGCGTGAGCCTTTTTCGGTTCCCCAAAGACGCAGTTCTTCACGAAAAATGGACAAAGCAAGTACAACGGATTCGAGATAAATGGACGCCCACTCCAATGTTGGTGTTGTAGCGCACATTCCGAGGAAGACTCGTTTGACCGGCTCCCGGCCCTGAAGCAGTCACTGGGCTATAATGTGCAACACAAAACCGTGCTTTTGCCAACAGCTGTGCCGACTCTGTTTCCAAGGAGCAAACAGAAAGGAACAACATCGACTGTAACAGCACCCGTGGCAAAACAACAGTCGACAGCCATTATGAAAAGAGAAAGAAAACGGGTAAGAACTACAATCTAGAAAGTTAGAGCACTTATGCTGCCTTCATGTGCTATCGAAATCATGGTAAATACCACATGTTGAGTAGAAAATTGCACGGGAACACACTCTCATGTTGTATTTTGTACTGGGAATTTATTTTGATACCAGAGTTTCCGAGTTGAGAGAACTATTCAAGTTTCAACATGGTGGGGAGTGCCGAAGGATTTGTGAATGGCATGAAATAAATACACTTATAAAGGCATTAACATCCACTAGCACAGCAGTTTTTTTTTTAACCTACACAATTACGTAGCATATACAAGTTTGCTGTAACAACACAATCACATGAACAGAACTCTGTTGTAATTAGGAGTTGTAAGGTCCATTTTCCCCATAGTACGTGAATGCAGGGTTAAGTTTAGCAGCTCACGACAAAAATAACCACTGTCAAATTAATATACAGTCAATGAAAAGGTACTAATTTACAATGAGGAACTGCTCATTTTTCATTTGTTGTCAATTTGATTGTGTATTATGTATTGTGCTGTGTATCTGTGTTGAAGGCATCATGCCCGAGTTAACACAGTTCAAACTTTGTTTCAGATGGTGGATAAGATGCTTATGGAGTATGAGTCAAAGGAAACTGCTACACAGGCGACATGTTTGGAGTGTTTACATTCAAAATGTGAGTAAATGTACTGTATAATACACATGATTGATAAACCAATGTAAATAAATAAATAAATAAAAAACATCTAGTTTTCAAATTTGTCATGTACATGTAATTTACAAATGTATTGTACATTTTTTAAAGAATGAAATCGCTGTATTTTATAGGTCTAAACCTTGCCACCACCAAAGAAGAGCACTGGGCACCCAGTGTACTTAATATTCTGGAGTTGTCTTGTGCAGCTGTTCTCGGACTGGTGTAGTTGTCCTTTGTGTGGCTCTCGGCAGCTGTCATGGGATCGTAGCGAGAGTGGTACTTTGCTTCGCGTGGCACTGGAATGTAAGGATTGCCAACATTCCTTGAGTTGGAACAGTCAGCCTTACTTTGGGCGGATTGCTGCTGGCAACATCCACTTGTCTGCTGCGATTTTGTTTGCTAAGGCAACTGTCTCAAAGGTTCTCCGTGTGCTCTCCCACATGGGTGTTGCGGTGATAATCACCCGTACATTCTCGCGCCATCAGTTTACCGTCCTGAGTGCAGCCAGCCGGCATCTTTGGTGGGCATGTCAGACCTGGATGATCAGCACTCTGCAGGCTGAAGGTGAAGGCCTAGTGTGTGGCGGCGATCGCCGTGCTGATTCGCCAGGTCACTGTGCTAAGTTTGACACATACACCCCGATGGAGCTGAGGAAAAAAGCCATCATCAACGTCCAGATTGTACAGGTTAGTTTGTTTGGGGAAGTAATTATATCAAATTTTGGAAGAATGCCTACTGTGTCCATTATTTAATACTATACAATGAACATTTGTTGCAGAGTAATGAAGTTGGAGGGAGCTTTTATACAGTGCAGGAGGGTCTGGAGCGGTGCCTACAGAAGGTGTAGAACTTTATGAAAGTTAACACACTTGTCACGGACTGACATTCGTCTATCAACAAAATTATGAGGGTTCAATATACACACATCCTCCACCTCTTTGACATCTGGCACGCAGCAGAGTGTAAGGCTCATTTTGAATTGAGTAATTTATTTATAATTATACATTTATTAACATTAGGCATGAAGAAGAAGTTGCAGCAGCTCGGTCAGACAAGACATTGCCAGTCACTGCGCCCTTGGATTTCCAGCATTGTGAACCACCTTTACTGGTCTGTGGTGTTCTCTGCTGGGAATGGTGTTCTTGCTCTTGACAAGTGGAAGTCCATCATCAATCACATCCAGAACACACACTCTGACTTTGGCGGAGCCTTCCCTGAATGCGAACATAGCCCTTTGGTTGGACGGGAGCAGCAAAAACCGTGGATTCTTCCATGTAATTATAATTACAATCTCCTTGCACCTATTCAACAAACTTTCATTTTTAGTTACTTAAGAAAATGTGATGCTTCTTATAATTTTAAAAAGGTACAAAGGTTGCTACAGAGCTGTAGAAGATCCTGCTCTCCCAGAGATTGTGTGACGATATCAAGCGGCTCTCTCATGATTGCCAAACATCCAACCTTGAGGCATTTCACAGCCTCCTCAACCACTTTGCACCAAAGATGATTTCTTTCAACTACACTGCTATGCAGGTACAGTATGTATATCTTAATTTGGGAGACTAGTAAAAATTATGTAACATTTAATACATTTTCATGTATTTAATTTTTTTCCTTCATTAACAGGTCCTACCTGGCAGCCTAGCATTTTAATGAAAATGCACACCGGTGTGTGTTATCCCAAGTACAGGAAAGGTGCATTTATTGTGCGCAAAATCCTGGGGCAGCCAACATTTCGTATGTATTTTTTATTTTAATTATCTGCATCCACAATTAACTTATTCACTGCCATTGACAAGTATACGTGTTCATTTTTTTTCAACGGTGATGGGACATCTGATTCTGCTTCATTGTAAATTTTGATAGAAATTTAACAACTTTACTGATGCACAACCACCAGTAAATGACACCAATGTCCAATTTTAGATAAGAGATCAACAGTTTGAAGGTTCAATGGGAAAAAAGGCTAAAATATGTGCAACTACATTTTTTCTACTGATCACACAACATAGTGGAAAAGAAAACAAAAGTAGGAATAGAAATGAAAGTTAATTCTAATTATTTTGCATACATGTATAACACTATGCAATAATTTAATGTGTATATTATTGCAGAATATGTGGAGGATCTTAAGAAGATTGTGGACAGCATCTGTCAGAGGGCCAATCTGGACGAGGACACACTCCTTGAAGAGCTGATGTTGGACCAGGAAGTGGCAGAACGCCGACCCCTGTGTGCAGACTTTCAGAAGCCAGACAAGGCGAACGCTGTGTGGGCACACATTTCGCGCTTTTCTTACCATTTTCATTTACAGTGGAGTAGTAGCTGAGTTTTAGATATGACAATTTCAAACTTGGATATTGCAATCTTCAATCTTTAGTGACCAATTGTGGAAAGAACACTGAGCTATTGCCTTTCTAATCTGATTTTTTATGTGGGAGATGGATCACTGAATAGTTTGAGTGACGACTCGCAAGCAGCAAGTTGTACATTTGTAAAATAAAATTGTAAATTTATACGCATAACTGATTGTTCTCTAGTTGTTCATTTATACTTTGGATGAAAAGAAAAAGGCATGTAATTATTTTGTATAATTGTATTTATTTATATCATATTTCGAGGTATCCTCATTGGATTAAAATGTTCTCCTTATTTAGTGAAGAAGGAAATGGTACCCTCATACGCCTGCCCAGGAACTGGTAGCACCAGAGGATAAACTGCCTGTAGGGAGTGTACCTCTTCCACCTGGAAATACAGAAAAATCCATAGTAAATTATTCATCTTTTTTTTAAATGCAAAACCAGTAGTCATACTTACTCTGTTCTAAAATCGTCTCGGAAGTGTTGCTGGTAAGTAAAATAAGCGGTCTGGAGGACTTCCACATTGAGGCACACCGCTTCAAATGCCCAATGTGTCACAATGGGGTGGAGGACCCAAATGCAGGGATGCATGTAATACTGAAAACAATTTATTTAACAAAAACACTAACTGGCTGGGGGAGATGATTGGATGACACAACGGAACAGGATGACGAGTACAGGTGCAAACAACACCTAACAAGCAAGACAGGACACCAATCATAACACAATGATGTGTGATACACCAGATCTGCTGCTGGGATTCCGACAACTCGGCCTTGACCTTTTGCTGTTCGTGACAGCAAATCTTCTCCATCACAGTTGCCATTGCTTCACAGTTACCAGAGGAACACCTGAAAAGCACAGTATTTTTTTGCCATTTATAACATTTTAACATTTACAAATAATTTGTTCATTATTTGATAAATATTTGCATTATCTATTACAGTCATTTCAGGAGAAAACAAAATGTCATGCATCTGATTGGTATTAGGTCATTTTAATTTCGAAAATCCATGTTGTAGCCTTTTTTCATTAATTAATGTGAATTGAGTCTCACAGAGGTTGGCATGTGGCAATGTAAAAGGGACAGTGGTGGTTTACTTTTTACGAAGGTGAGTAAGCAGCATTTAGTCCATGGTTTCCATTTTAAAATGGAGAATAAGTTCTATTTTGCTTTAAAAAAAAAAAAAAAAGTTCTATTTTGCTACTACCAATATAAATTAGCTTTTAACTGTAACAAGTAAAGCATAAATAAAAACCATGCATAAATAATCATTTGAGTGTACCGGTTGTGAGGATAATCGGTTAAGAAACTGGATGGATGGATGGACTAAACCAAGCTACATTTTGGCCACAGAGCGTTTGCTATTTCACCCATAGGAAAATATAAACACCATTTTTAGTACATACTTTCCATTTTAAAATAAAGAGTAAGATTTACCATTCTGTGTTCTGGAGCCTGCTGATGTCGTCCTCTATTTCGGCAGCTTGAAGCTGGTCACGGCCACCTTCAGAGTCCGAAGTCGTACCAGTACCTTCATCTCGATACGGCTCAAACCGATATGGTTGGATACATTCCAGGGCTGAAATGTCTTCGTCTGAAGACTGCTCGTTGTCAGCAATGTCAAATTCCAACTCTACACTTGATGTCGAGTCAGAAAGCACGTCACTATCCGTGTCGTACTCCGCCATGTCCACGTGTTGTTTTTGCCAACTATACCTGCTCATGTGTGGCCCGCTGACGTTATGCGTGTCCAGGCTCGGAAAAAGGGGGCGTCACCAGTAAGCCGCCATAATTTGGAAATTCACGAAAATATCTCATTTTTACAAGCCCTTGTCATTGCATTTTTACCAAAGTAGTCATTGAAATCACATTATTTGTACTTGTACTCTTAAAAAAAAAAATGCTTTTAGGGTGACTTTGTCTCGTGTCTCATTCACTTTAAAGCCTGATTATATCTTACTGTTTTATTGAAATTTACTGTTCACATGAATTTAAAAGTATATTCTTACATTTATGAAATACTTTCTTTTTTTTCTTTTTTTTATATTGGAATTATGAATTTTTTTAAATCTCATCAGTATGGATGAGATTAAAAAAAATTCATACTGAGGTCAATGTTTGTGTAACACTTAAGTGATTATGACACGTGTTATTTTCATTAAAAATAAATAAGTAATTTAACCAGTTACTTCCTCTGCAAAATGTAATTTGGAATTTCATATTTGTGTAGTTTTTTTAATCATGACCTCAATATTTAAGAAGAATTGATGTTCCATATGTAATCAATATCGGATTGAACTGAAATGTATCGAATCAAAGCGAGAGAAAAAAAAATCTAAATTGAATTGAAGTCTTGTGAATCGAAATTGAATCGATTGAGGACATTTTAATCGATTGAGGACATTTTAATCGATACCAGCCCTAGAAGAAATCCAACAAGGGAAACGTATGGAGGTAAATATGGTGCAAAACTAACGTGTAAAATTTTTTTGTACCTGTAGAAAAAAGTCTAAATTTGTATCTGTAAGTCGTGATTTGTACCTGTAAAAACTAATCTAAAAAAAAAACCTCATAAACTGCTGCTTAGTGCTTAGATGTGAAAATTACTATAGAGCTACAGAACCCTATTGAATGTTTTACAAGATAACCTAAACCTATAACCAAAAGTGGACAATACTCAGCTACTTGTATTTGATTAACATTATATTTAAGCATCTGTACTCTTACTATCATAATAAAATGAAAACAAAACGTTTTTACTGCGAGTGGATCTTTAAGACGCTACAGGTATTTTAACCTCAAATCTTTATCCTCTGTATTTAATCATTTTATTTTAAATATTACAATTTATTGATAAATGTCAGTATGCTTTGCAAACAGTTAAAATAAAAGGCTCTTACACTTTTAAACATACACATTTGTTTTTTACAGGTACACATTTTTTTTATAGATACCAATTTTTTTTACAGGTACACATTTTTTTACAGGTACAAATTTAGACTTTTACAGATACAAATTTAGACTTTTTTCTACAGGTACAAATTTTTTTTACAAGTTAGTTTTGCACCATATTTACCTCCATAGAAACGGGGTGGGGGGAAAAAACAAGCTCTCGCCATGTTCCATCGGAGAGCATAGTAAGAGCCTGGTAAGAAAAAAAAAACAGCGTAAAAAAACCTCGCACATCGAACATACGACTGCGAAGCAGTTTAGTCTAAGAGCGCTCACCAGAATCTGGTGACCTTCACAAGGGGATAATTTGGGCCACAACTGGGGCGTTGAAAAAATTAATATGTATGTTTATGTGTCTTTGTGAGTGTATGTGGGATGTCAGTGTCCTTATCAGACCACCGAGAGTCAAAGCATGGGATACGCGTCCAGCCGTAGTTTTTGATACAGGGGTAAAGTTCAGATAACAGCTGTTTTGGGAGAATGCCGACAACAATTTGGTCAGGCCTAGAGTCTCTCAGTTGAAGACTCAGTCAGGCTCCAATTAGCCAAATTAGCAATCACTTCGCTCGTGACGAGACACCAAATTCTCCTCAGTGGCAGCCATTTTGCGAAGGAAGTCAAGCATCGCATCCATTTTATGATTGAGTTCACTCGTTGCATGAGTCTGAGTGTTGATCGCTCGCCCCACGCCATCCAGAATGACTGGCAGCTTGAACTCTCCTGATGAAGCTGCATTGGTCGGTTGAATTTTCCAATAAATCAGATGCCAGCCAGCTCCAATCACCAGCATACCTGTTTTCAGGATTCCAATAATGTAGCTATCTTCCACATCCTCAATCGACACACCATTCACCACTTGTCCCAAGACTCTTAGGTGTCCGAAGCAGCAAATGTCCCTGAGCGGCAAGAAGGCTCCCCTCACACATTGACTACGTTTACATGCAGACATAAATATGTCTTTTATTGAACGTAGTATGTTAAAAGCAGAAATGACGTTATTTACGTCATTTCTGGTCGTTCACATCGTGGTCCGAATGATGTATTCCAATTGAGCACAAATTACATGTAAATGAGAGTAACTCTGTCTGCCACGCATGTAAACGTGTTACCTCGATTATTTTACAAACCGGAATTCTGATCTTAAAGAGCAAATATGAAGTAAGGTTGGCCAACCATGTTTTTGAGTAATACCAATGGCTAAAACCATTTAAGCATATTTTCGTTTTTTTTTTTTAATGCAACCCTCCCAGGTTCTTTGTTTGACCCTTAGCATCGCCCTTGACAACAAAAAATGTTTTCTTCGACAATCTTCGGAAATCTTCGAAAGTGACGTTACAAAGGGGGGTTGCGAGGGCAGTCAGCCATTGTACTGTATTGTTGATTTTCCCCTTGCATTGTTATTTGGTAAGATGACACGGCGCTGTGTGGCTGTGTACTGTTCTCAGTCAAAACAAAAGTTGTATGAGTGGCCAAAAGATTATAGGGCACGTAAATGGACCGCTTTCGTCTGTGTGGGAGCATTTCTGCTGACAGACAGCGGAACAGTGCCAACGTCTCGCTTATACACAGGAAATCCGGCCCTGGTTGAGGACTTGCAGGCATGAGATTCAGACACCTCAACTGAAAGATGATGTGAGTCTATTAGGTTTTCATGCCTGCCAGTCCGAAATTAGGGCCGGGTTTCCTGTATGAAATAGGATGTCATGGTGTCACTTCTTTGGCTTCATGGAACTGCACTAGAGCGAGTTACGCCACAATTTGTGAATGCTTGGGCTCAAGCTTGGGCTAAATCCGTATGCTTGCACTAATGTTGGAGCTTTCACAAAAGCGGCATCATTTCTGAGGAGCCGCACGGGAACGAGACTGACTCTGACAATACTACAATGACGAGAGAGGGAACCTGGCGTTTGATGGAGAAGTAGCCCAGCTGTACGTTTCAGATACAGAAAATGAGGACTTTGACTTTTGAGGATTGATCAAAAGTAACGTGAGTACATTGTTAAATACTTAAATAAAATACAACCAAACTCAGTTTTACTTCGCTGCCTTTTTGAAAAACATAAGCTAGCAAGTGAAAACATGCTACCATATGTTTTGAGCTACGTATGTTTAAACGTAACTTAATGGTGTGCTTTATGGTCGTGAAAATACGGTAGGTATTCTCATAGTGTTAATTTACAGCATGGCACACCATCGAATTTCAAACAATAACGCTAGACTAATAATCGCAGCGTATATAGCGTACCAATCTTCTAATCTCGAATGGTCTCGTCTCCAAATCATGTCAGGTCGTCCGGGCACAACATTTTCATTGTCCTGATCAACATCTGGCTTGTACATATATGGTCCAACATGTAACAAGCTAACCTCCTCCTATTCCTTCCGCAATTTCAAGCATTGTCTGCGCTTCCACCAACCTGATTTTAATGTCTTCTTGTACCGGTCCCAAGCCCGGATAAATACAGAGGGTTGTTTCAGGAAGGGCATCCGACGTAAAACTTTGGCCAACTCAAACATGCAAATCAAATATACGACTTCCATATATATTGGTTGAGGCCCAGGTTAACAACGACCGCCATCGATGCTGTTGACCTACAAGGTGCCGGTGGAAACTAGACTACTGTTGGTTGAAGAAGGAGAGGAGGAAGGTGTGTTCGTAGGAAGAAAGAGAAGAGAAACACCAAGAGTCTAGGACTGAGAGTAGAAACTTTGAATGTTGGAACTATGACAGGAAAAGGTAGAGAGCTGTTTGACTTAATGCAGAGGAGGAAGGAGGACATACTGTATGTTCAGGAGACCAGGTGGAAAGGGAGCAAAACTAAAAGTTTAGGAGCAGGGTTCAAGTTATTCTATAATGGTGTAGATAGGAAGAGAAATGGAGTAGGAGTTATCGTGAAGGAGAAGTTTGTTAAGAACGTCCTGGAGGTAAAAAGAGTGTCAGATAGTGATGAGCCTGAAGCTAGGAATCGAAGGTGTAATGATCAATGTTGTTAGTGGGTATGCACCACAGGTAGGATGTGAGCTGGAGGAGAAGGAGAACTTTTGGTTGGATCTTAATGAAATGATGCAGAGCATCCCTAGAAAATAGAGAGTTGTCATTGGTGCAGACTTCAATGGACATGTTGATGCAGGAAACAGGTGATGAGGAGGTGATGGGCAAGTTTGGTATCCAGGAGAGGAACGAAGTAGGACAGACGGTGGTTGACTGCAAAAATAATGGAAATGGCTGTCGTGAATACTTTCTTCTAGAAGAGGCAGGATCATAGGGTGACCTACAAGAGTGGATGTAGGAGTACACATGTAGGCTACATCTTGTGTAGACGTGTAATCTGAAGGAGATCAGCGACTGCACAGTAGTGGAGAATGTAGCCAGATAGCATAGGATGGTAGTGTGTAGGATGACTGGTGGTGAGAAAGACAAAGACGGCAAAGGCAGAGCAAACGACAAAATAGTGGAAGCTGAAAAAGGAAGAGTGTTGTATGACTTTCAGGAAAGAGTTGAGACTCTCTGGATGGTCAGGAGGTGCTTCCAGATGACTGGACAACTACAGCAAATGTGATCAGAGAGACAAGTACGACAGTCCTTGGTATGTCATCTGGAAGTAAAGGAGATAAGGAGACTTGGTGGTGGAATGAGAAAGCGCAGAATTGGATCCAGAGAAAGAGGTTAGCTAAGAAGTGGAACACTGAGAGGACTGAGAAAGTAGACAGGAGTACAGGGAAATACAGCGTAATGTGAAAGTGGAAGTGGCAAAGGCCAAACAAGGGGCTTACGATGACTTGTATGCTAGGTTGGACAGTAAGGAGGGAGAGACTGATCTATACAGGTTGGCAAGGCAACAGAGACAGAGATGGGAAGGACGTGCAACAGGTTAGGGTAATAAAAGATAGGGATGGAAGTGTGTTGACATATGCCAGTAGTGTGATGGGAAGATGGAAAGAGTACTTTGAAGAGTTGATGAATGAGGAAAAGGAGAGAGAACGAAGAGTAGAAGAGGTGACTGTTGTGGACCAGGAGGTAGCAAAGATTAGTAAGGATGAAGTGAGAAAGGCATTGAAGTAGATGAAGAGTGGAAAGGCACTTGGTCCTGCTGATATACCTGTGGAGGTATGGAAGTGTCTAGGAGAGGTAGCAGTAGAATTTCTGACTGGGTTGTTCAACAGGATCTTAGATAGTGAGAAGATGCCTGAGGAATGGAGGAGAAGTGTGCTGGTGCCCATTTTTAACAACAAGGGAGCCGTGCAGTTGTGGCAACTACAGAGGAATAAAGCTGATGGGCCACACAATGAAGCTATGGAAAAGAGTAGTTGAAGCTAGACTGAGGGCAGAGGTGGACATTTGTGAGCAGCAGTATGGTTTCATGCCAAAAAAGAGTACCACAGATGCAGTATTTGCTTTGAGGATGTTGATAGAGAAGTACAGAGAAGGTCAGAAGGAGCTGCATTGTGTCTTTGTAAATCTGGAGAAAGCTTATGACCAGAGAGGAACTGTGATTTTGTATGAGGAAGTCTGGAGTGGCAGAGAAGTAAGTTCAAGTGGTGCAGGACATGTATGAGGACTGTAAGACAGTGGTGAGGTGTGCTGTAGGTGTGACGGAGGAGTTCAAAGTTGAGGTGGGACTATATCAGGGGTTCTGGCAGAAGGATGCTGGGTTTCCAAATGCCAGGCACGTGGTATAGAAGAAGAACAAAGAGGAGGTTTATGGATGTAGTTAAAGAGCACATGAAGATAGTTGGTGTGAGAGCAGAAGATGCAGAGGACAGTTAGATTGAGGCAACTGATTCGCTGTGGCGACCCCTGAAGGGAAAAGCCGAAAGGAAAAGAAGAAGAAGAACGGGAGCCATGTCGATCAGCAAGGAGTCGGCTGCGTTCCATCTCACAATGGTGCACAATGGTGCAAAATGCTGTATTCTATCTGCGCTAACCAAGCAAATACCAAAAGAAAGAAAACTCCACCTATGTGCATTGTTAGACTGTGTTTTGGACTACACTTGAGCTGGGCACAAAAATAGGGCCCAATGTCTCCAAGTCTGCCCTCTTTGGAACTTGATGATTGCTTAATAATGGCGCTAAAATAAACAATACGTAGTAATTAAGTGATTTTTAAAGGCTTAAGACTGTTTCACTGTCAAATTTCACAAAATGTGAGCAGCAGTCTGACTAGCACAAAGTATGAAGAGAAGGCACTTGATAAGATTCTCAGATGTGCTGAGAATGTGCCATTTATGCATGTTTTGTTTGAGCAGGTTGTTATTACTGCAGAAATGTATTACCCCGATCAATAATCTGAAGCAATTATGCATTTTTACACCCTCTTTAATCTCAGGCTGAATGTGTGGGATCACTGCAATAAAAACTCATATATTATTCCACAAGTCCCAGAGTTAAGCCCCATTTGTATCAGTGTTTCCTTTAAGAAGTGCACTTAGAGCAATAACAGTGGCACATTGTGGAAAAAGCCAATCCTACCAAATTCAAGGTCAGATTGAATCATTAAATTGTAATGGCCAATAATTTAAAATGATACAGTTGATGAAGATGTAAGAACAGAATAGCATTTACTCTCGATATATTGAATAAAGTCCAGACATCCTAATTACTAAACAATGCAAGAAAGGAAAATAAAGAGAGCACATGTTAGAGTGATGGATATTGGTATAACACATTCTTGGCACATGCACAAATATACTGATACGGCATCTGACAGCTAGACTTGATATGTGTTGCAGATATCTGTAATTCAGTTTTACCTAGTCAAAAAACATTTCAGATACTACAACTACATTCTTCAAATCAGCAATTGCCATTTCAAATATCTGCAGTAGCATTCTACCTAGAACAAATGCTGTCACTTTTGCCATTCATGTGTGAGGTTTGTCATTACAGATTCCTACAATTCATTTGCAAATATCTGCTATATGCATATGGATATCTGAAAATGAGCCCGAGCCACCTCAACTGGCTCCTCTCAATGCGAAGGAGTAGCGACTCGACCCTGAGTCCCTCCCGGATTACCGAGCTTCTCACCCTATCTCTAAGTGAGAGCCCGGACATCCTGCGGAGGAAACTCATTTTCGGACGCTCTTATCCGGGATCTTGTTCTTTCGGTCATGACCCAGAGCTCGTGACCATAGGTGAGGGTAAGAACGTAGATCGACTGGTAAATCGAGAGCTTCGCCTTTTGGCTCAGCTCCTTCTTCACCACAACAGACCGATACAGAGTTTGCATCACTGCAGACGTACCAATCTGCCTGTCGATCTCCTGCTCTATCCTGCCCTCACTCGTGAACAAGAACCCCAAGATACTTGAACTCCTCCACTTGGGGCAGGATCTCATCCCCGACCCGGAGAGGGTATGCCCCCCTTTTCCAACTGAGGTCCATGGTCTCGGATTTGGAAGTGCTGATCTTCATCCCAACCGCTTCACATCACTCCAAACTGCTCCAGTGAGAGTTGGAGATCACGGCTTGATGAAGCCAAAAGCACCACATCGTCTGCAAAAAGCAGAGATTCAATGCTGGGGCCACCAAACCTGGACCTAGAAATTATGTCCATAAAAGTTATTAACATAATCGGTGACAAAGGGCAACCTTGGGGGAATCCAACCCTCACTGAGAACGAATCCGACTTACTGCCGGCAAATGGACCAAACTCTGACACCGGCCGTACAGGGACCGAACAGCCCGTATCAGGGGGCTTGGTACCCCGTACTCCCGAAGCACTCCCCCACAGAACTCCCTGAGGGACACGGTCAAACGCCTTCTCCAAATCCACAAAACACATGTAGACTGGTTGGGCGAACGCCCATGCACCCTTGAGGACCCCGCTGAGGGTGTAGAGCTGTTCCATTGCCGGAATGAAAACTACACAGCTCCTCCTGAATCCAAGATTCGACTTCCAAATGGACCCTGCACCCATGTATAGACCTTATCAGGGAGGCTGAGGAGTGTGAGCCCTCTATAGTTGGAACACACCCTCCGGTCCCCTTTATTTAAAAGGGGGACCACCACCCCGGTCTCCCAATCCAGAGGCACTGTACCCGATGTCCACACGATGTTGTAGAGGTCAACCACAACAGCCCCACAACATCCAGAGCCTTTAGGAACGCCGGGCGGATCACATCCCCCCCCCCCCCCCCCGGGGCCTTGCCACCGAGGAGCTTTCCAACCACCTCAGTGACTTCGACCCCAGAGATAAGAGAGCATACCTCAGAGTCCCCAGACTCTGCTTCCTCAAAGGAAGGCGTCACGGTGGAATTGAGGAGGACTTCGAAGTATTCTCCTCACCGACTCACGACGTCCCGAGTCAAGGTCAGCAGCACCCCGTCTCCACTATACACAATGTTAATGGTGCACTGCTTTCCTCTCCTGAGACGCCGGATGGTGGACCAGAATTTCCTCGAAGCCGACTGGAAGTCGTTTTCCATGGCTTCACCGAACTCCTCCCATGCCCAAGTTTTTGCCTCAGCGACCGCCGAAGCTACATTCCGCTTGGCCAGCCGGTACCCGTCAGCTGCCTCCGGAATCCCACAGGCCAAAAAGGCCGGTAGGCCTCTTTATTCAGCTTGACGGCATCCCTTACCGCTGGTGTCCAACAGCGGGTTTGGGGATTGCTGCCACGACAGGCATCGACCACCTTACAGCCACAGCTCCAATCAGCCGCCTCAACAACGGAGGCGCGGAACATGGCCCACTCGGACCCAATGTCCCTCGCCTCCCGCGGGACAAAATTGAAGACCGGCATCTTCTCCCATCAGTTGACAGCTCCGCCCCTCTCTTCACCCGAGTGTCCAGCAGCCGCACATCCGATGACACGACTACAAAGTCGATTACCAAACTGCAGCCTAGATTGTCCTGGTGCCAAGTGCACATATGGACACCCCGATGTTTGAACATGGTGTTCGTTATGGACAATCTGTGATGATCACAAAAGTCCAATAACAGAACACCGCTAAGGTTCTGATCGGGGGGCTGTTTCTCCAAACCATCCCCCCACCCGAAGGTGGAGGGAGGCGTTGGTAAACCCCAACGTAAAGGCGCCAAGCTAAGTATGCCCACACCTGCTCTGCGCCTCTCACCGTAGGCAACTCCAGAGTAGAAGAGAGTCCAACCCCTAACGAGAGGATACGTACCAGAACCCAACCTGTGTGTGGAGGCAAGTCCGACTATATCTAGTCGGTACTTCTCGGCCTCGCACACCAGCTCGGGCTCCTTACCTGAGAGGTGACATTCCCCAGAGCTAGCTTCAGTAGCCGGGTGTTGGACCGCCAAGGTCCCCGCCTCTGGCTGCCGTCCAGCTCACTGCGCACCCGACCCCTTTTGGCCCCTCCACAGGTGGTGAGCCCATGGGAAATCAATTAATTGCACGATAATAAGAAATTAGCTCTATAAGTTTGCCGGGCTCGATAATTCTCAGCCATGTACATGCATGTTTGTTTACATACGTCATCAACATTCGCGCTGCTCCGTTGCTTCAGTCAGTCACTGCTCACCATCGTGCTCACCATCGTGCTCGGGGCAATTGGCGCATTAGATGCCATTCATTCATGGGACATTTCATTCACTTTACCATTTACGCTAATTGTTCTCACCAATCTATAAATACATATGGGACCACAATTGGTGCAAAGTTAGGCAGATACTTTGAGTACCAGGAAACTAGACCCAAGAATGATCACAGGGCTACAGCACCAGATGGAGGTGGGGCTTTCAGAACAGCATCTATGTGCTCTTGGTCAGGAAGGATGCCATCTGCAGTGATAGTATGACCAAGGAAGTGTAAGGAGATTTTCCAGAAGTGGCATTTGTTCTCATTGAACCTCCTTCAGCTGATTCTGCTCATCAGGGGTGTTGCCATAGATGATAAGGTCATCAAAATAATTATGGGACACCTGGCAGACCATCAAGAATGTCAGCCATCATTTTCTGGAAGGCTAAGGGAGCAGATACAACACTGTAAAGAACCCTGCAGAATCTGAATATACCATCATGTGTGACAAATGCTGTGAGGCCTGGCAAAATAATATATATATATATATATATATATATATATATATATGATATACATCTGGGTAACTTATAACATGAAAGTAAGGTTAATAATATAAATTAGATTGCACATTTTTCAGTTTTACTCAAATAAGGGCGAAGCAAAAATGAGTACACCCCTCAGCAAAAATGACTAAATCTAGTACTTTGTATGGCCTCCACGATTTTTAATCACAGCACAGCTTCTGGGCATGAAATTAACGAGATGGTATCATTTTGTTGCATCAATCTTTTTCCATTCTTCAAGAATGGCCTCTTTTAGAGACTGGATGCTGGATGGAGAGTGATGCTCAACTTTCCTCATCAGAATTCCCCATAGGTGTTCAATTGGGTTCAGATCAGGAAACATACTTGGCCACTGAATCACTTTTACCCGGTTCTTCTTCAGAAATCCAACAGTGGCCTTAGATGTGTGCTTAGGATCATTATAATGTTGGAAAAGTGCACGACGACCAAGGGCACTGAGTGATGGCAGCATCTTTTCTTTCAGTATTGAGCAATACAGCTGTGAATTCATGCCATTAATTAAATTCAGCTCCCCGACACCAGCAGTACTCATGCAAACCCAAATGAGGACACTGCCACCACCATGTTTCACTGTAGGCACCACACATTTTCCTTTGTGACGCCATACAGTTTTAAAGCCATTAGTTCAAAACATTTGTATCTTGGTCTCATCACTCCAGAGTACAGAGTCCCAGTAGTCTTCATCTTTGTCAGCATGTGCCCTGGCAAACTCTCGGCGCGTGTTTTTGTGCCTGGGGTTTAGGAGAGGCTTCCTCCATGGACGGCACCCATGCATGCCATTCCTCTGCAGTGAACACCATATTTTGTCGTGGGAAATAGTCACCCCAGTTTGGCTTTCTATTTCCTTTGATAACTGCAGCAAACTTACATGTCGATTTTCTTCCACCCTTCTCATCAGAAGACACTGCTGTTGAGTTGTTAACATCCGTGGACGACCTGGACGTCTCTGTGAGATGGTTACAGTTCCATCTTTTTTACATTTTTGTACCACTTTTGCTACAACATTCTGACTGATAAGTAAAGCTTTGCTGATTTTCTTGTAGCCTTCAACTTTGCTGTATAAAGAAATTATTTTCTTTCTCAGATCTTGTGATATTTCTCTTCCATGTGGTGCCATTGCTAACAGCATGAAATGAAAAACAGTTTTCTTTAAGTAACACCCCATTTATAGTCAACTGTCTGCTTGACACCTGTGTAATGAATTATAAGACTCAACTAGACGTATCTATTCTAAAATTTGGCCTTTTTGGTGATGAAACTCTACAGTACAAAAAATAAGCCATTTTTAAAGCAGACGAAGAAGCGCAGGTTTCTCTGGGCCAGGGGTTGTTTAAAATGGAGTGTGGCAAAGTGGAAAACTGTTTTGTGGTCAGACCAATCCCGATTCGAAGTTCTTTGTGGGAAACTGGGGTGCTAAATCATACTGACTAAAGTGGACAAGGACAACCCAAGTTGTTATCAGCACTCAAGTTTATAAGCCTGCATCTGTGATTGTATAGGGTTGCATGAGTGCGTGTGCCATGGGCAGCTTCCACATCTGGAAAGGCATCGTCAATGCAGAAAGGTATATTCAGATTCGAGAACAACATATGCTCCCTTTCAGACATCATCACTTTCAGAGGAGATCTTGCATTTCTCAACACTATAATGCCAGACCACATGCAGCACCAATTACAACATCATGGCTGCGTAGGAAAAGGATCCGGGTATTGAAATTGCCAGCCTACAGTCCACTTCTTTCACTTATAGAGCACATTTGGCGCATCATAAAGGGGAAGGTGCAACAAAGAAAGCTCAAGACAGTTGAACAGTTAGAGAGACGCGTGTTAGACAAGAATGGGACAGCATTCCTAATTCTAAACTTGAGAAACTTGTCTCCTCGATCCCCAGACGTTTGTAGACTGTTGTAAGAAGAAGAGGGGATGCCTCACAGTGGTGAAAATGGCCTTGTCTCAACTTTTTTGGGATTTGTTGACACCATGGAATTTAAAGTCAACATAGTTTTCCCTTAAAATAAATGTTTTTCTCAGTTTAAACTTTTGACCTGTTCTCTATGTTCGATTCGATACCAATTAATCCCGATACAAATCTATAAATCAACTATTGCGAGTTATTAAATAAAAATTTGAAAACACTAATCAGTAAACTTGTACATGTACACTGTAAGATTTGTATGAAAATGTACATCAGGCTTATAACTGGGGGCACTGTATTTAACAAACAGGTTGCAATCTGTTTCATATTTGAACAGCATTAAATACAATTTTAAGGCTTAATGTTCCATTAATATAACATTATTCCATGCGTTAAGTGTGAACTTTAACTCAAAGACATTTTGTTGAATATTTCCATCAACAATTGATCTTTAAAAATGTATTCAGTTGCATATTGAATCGATACGAGAATTGTGCGCTGTAATATCACGACATATTGCCAAATCGATTTTTTTCAACACCCCTAATATCTACACACACACATATACTTTATGTATATATATATATATATATATATATACACATATACTGTATATATATATATATATATATATATATATATATATATATATATATATATATAAATATATACACATATACTGTATATATATATATATATATATATATATATATATATATATATATATATATATATATATATATATATATATATATATATATATATATATATTGTAACAATTATAGACCAGTCACCCTCGATTTTTCTTCTTCTACTCCTTTCCTTAACATTTCACTCTGGTAAATATGCGTTCAGTCAACCTAGGGTGTGTGAGCTCTGCCCCCCCCCCCCTCTTTTTTCACCTAAACCAGAGACAATCCAAAAGAGATTACACTCTTTTGCAGTCAACCACAGGTCATCTCACCAGGATGTGAATGTTTGCTTGTCACCAGCCAGAACCACGAGTTTATGGCATCAAAGTATTTTATTGGAAAGCATCATCTTTACCCCTGCTGACATTCCAGACTGGCAGTCTGCAAACTCTTATAAAAGTCATAAAACAACATGGGCAAAAAGGTCCATTGGAATCCTGGTCAGTACATTCCAGCCTTCTTGGAGGTTACACAAGTGCCTCCAAGTGGTCACGACCGGAACTGCCCTCACGTGAGACACCTATACTCCACAAAGCAATCTTACACATTTCATATAAGAAATTCATCACATACAAGTGAATTTACGCACAACTGAATGTTTCACGCCATGTTGTTATGTCTATGAAGAGTAATGTCATATGTATTTCAACAGGAATGATGATTTTAAACCCAGAAATGATTTATTTACTCCGGAAAGAACGAAATGATCTCATGATGCGTTATTAGTTGATATGTGTGTTGATAACATGTTTTGCTTGGAAGAACTTGACTTGCCAGCCTGACCAAATTTAATTCTTAATTCTTAATTATTTAATAATT
The DNA here is from genome assembly GCF_054856555.1 of Leptonotus elevatus. Classification (NCBI taxonomy): domain Eukaryota; kingdom Metazoa; phylum Chordata; class Actinopteri; order Syngnathiformes; family Syngnathidae; genus Leptonotus; species Leptonotus elevatus. The sequence goes on along the minus strand of NC_141241.1, from coordinate 29,801,502 downwards.
TGGAGTTTAAAAGTCTCTGACTTGGGTTGAGCCAAAAGAGGGACGGCGCTCGCACCCCCTTGTGATCTACACGCCCCGCAACTTTAAAACAGCTGGCTCGAACTTTGTTCAGCGCTCTTGTTCCGGCCCTCTCTTTCCTGCTGCACCTTTTCCCCCCTTTTGCACCTCGTCTGGGCGAGAACTGACAAAAGGACTCTCCGGTGCCGTGCCACGTTTTTCAACCGCGTGGCATCTCTGTTCCTTGACCAAGTGTCTCGGACTTGACGATCGCACCGAACCACCGCCGTGCTCCAAATCCCACCGCCCACCACCTGCTAGACAGACTTTCTGCTCTCCCTTTTTGTGTTTCGTCCCACCTCTGTGGCACTAAGTCGCCGATGAATTCTTCTGTGACCCTGTGTGTCACCCAGTGACCACAGTTTGGACCTTGGCAGCGCGCACTCCAACGCCCAGTGCATCACCCCGTACCTGCTCCATCCTCCGAGCGTCCTGTCGCAGCACGATCTGGTTCAACGGCTGGTCTCCCTCGGGACACAGGCACACAGCGGATCTCGGCCTCAGCAGCTGGATTTGGGCATCTGAGACGTGGACCTCCTCGTGCGCTTAGAGCTGAAGCCCCCGACCTCGACTGCACCGCAACTCATCAGCCGGGAGCCCCGAGCTGCGTCGCATAGCATCCAACTATGGATTTTTTTTTCTTGCCTTTTTGGGAGCAACTTTTTTTTTCTTCAAACGACCTTTCCTCTGCTAGCTCGATCCAACTCCAGTAAGTTGCACGCCTCATAGGCAATTTGACATATCGTTGGTGCAACTTCCATTTAAAATATCTCACAGATTTGGCAAGTCAAACCTTTCCTTTCTACTTTGTTAAATTGTTCCTTTCTTATTTCTTTTAGCTTCATTTTTAATCCCTTCTATTTTGATAGTTGATAGTTAGGTAGGCAGTGTTTTGATTCTGTTTGTGTAACCGTAGTGAATAAATGCATGTTTTTCTAAATTTAATTCAGTCTCAATTGTGCTTTTGTCCGAGTGGATTAGTAATTAATACAAAGAACCACCAACAATGAATGTGGCGACTTCCGATTATGAATAAATAAATGAGGAGTTGGATTTTATTTGTTGTGTTTCTCCAAAAGTGAAAGTAAACAGAGCGCCCCTATAGGTGATTGAGGGAAGTACAATTTCTTCAAGCGCCGATCAAATTACTTATACGTCCAAAAAGACAACATCAATTATCGCAAAATATATATCACACACACACACACACGCACTATTGTAACACAAATGTGAATCATGAAATTTTAGTTCAGCAGTAATTTTCTTCATATTTTTTTATTTTCTAACCCCTTATTAAATCAAACAGGAATTATGATTTTTTTTAAATGAATTATTTCTTAAAACATGAAATTAAAAAGTATTTTCATTTCAACCAACATCAATTTTGGTAACTGTAGTCATGAACAAACAATATTCTGAAATGTCAATGAATACAGTACTCCTTTTAACAGAAACAGCCTGATATTTTTTTTCAGTCTATTCCAAATGTATTTCAAATAAAATGTACACAAAACATTTAATAGAAAACATAAAATCACTGAATTTAGCATCCCAAGAGTCACACATCTCATTAGTACCACATAGTTGGCCTTGTTACACGTTTAACATAGCTGCTCTACACTAGCCATTTAGCTTGTACTTAAGAGTTGACTTACCAAGACGCCTGCCAAAAGATAGCTCGCGGCTATACAGAATTCCAGCTCCCCTCTCTTTTGTAGTGTTGGAAATCAATTCTTTGATTTCTGCGTGTTCAAATAAATTCAAAGTTGAAATCTGTGAACAAGTTTGCCAGCTTTATTTCAGATTCTGAAAGTCACTTGGAGCTACTGCTCAATCATCGCAGCTCACCCACAAATGTGTTCTTCTCAAAGTTCATGCATGCATATATACCGAAATCGTTCCCTCCCCCTGTCATTGACAAAGAGAGTACTATTTGGTCTCTTCTCAACATGTGACATTTTCCTCTCACCACAAGTCTACACCCCCCCTCTTCTTATCTTAAACACTTCCTAATAGGATGTGGGCAAACACCTTGGCCCCCCCTAAAACTCCACACAGAGCACAGCCCCCGAGGAAGAGACTGTGCCCCCCCTTTGATCTTGTCCTGTCAGCCGAGTGAAATACAATCAGGCCATCTCCTATTGAGTTCTTTCAGTCCTTAACAGATGTGAGGTAAACAATTGGCTTCCTAGATAAACTATTGAACTCTGTAGAGCTTCGCACCAGAGATTCCCGCATACCTGCCTTGTGGATTCCGACACCTCACTTCCTTAGGGGGAAAACAGACCACATTCTACCACAGTTGTATTTATCTAACTAAAATCAAAAACACTTTGAAGAATATATATGTAAAACAGAAAAACAATGTTAATAATTCTAACAGTAGACATCACAGTAAGAAAAATATGTGTGAACATACAGTATGACAAACTGTTTTCATTTTCATTAGTAACCATACTACGGCAAATCGAGTAGAAAGACGATCGAAAACTCGACACACTATCTCCAACTAAGTTGCCTCTGTTAGCAAACATATAAACATGATTCTGAACTAGCATTAACACAAAAGTGCTAGCTTGTTAGTGTTAGCTTGTTGCTAAAGTTAAATGTCACCTTTAAATACAGAACGTCACATTATCATGTTGCTAGATTATCAGTACTATGTTAATTATGGTTACAAGTACACTCCATTTTTATTAGTAGTTTAGTTGTATTAATATTACATACAAAACAACTATACATTTACGATACATTATTCATCTACACCCCCTCCCTTAGTGGAACATATACGCACCTGATTTAGGACGTCTACGTTTGATTTGAGACATACTTGCTTCTATTTTTCGCTGCAGTGGAACATTCTAGAAAAAAGCCCCCCCATTCTTAAACAACAGATAAATATGGCTTGACGGTGTTCGATTTGTGTTGTTTTTACAACTTTCTCGATGAGGCTCTTATTGAGTTATATCAACAGATTGCTTTGTGGTATCGATGAGTGCACGGAGGATTACAGAGTTTAAAATTCCTACTACCATCACGTTAAAAGAAGACACCCGCTGTAATTGCGTGATGCTATCTAGCCAAGCTACAATGAAACGGGAGGACACAGGCCGACAGAAGGGCAAGTCGCAGGTGCATAATCATCCGAAGAGGATCATCATCATCAGTCTGACCCTACAAGTAAGTTGTACCTGCAAAACTTTCTAGTTTTGATGTGATGTGATGATGTAGAGTGCGTGCTAAATACGATGCCAACTTTGCATATTAATGAAGCATAGCTTGCGATGTGCTTCATATTTTCTTGCTTGCTTTTGTGTTTGTGACCTGTGATCCACAAAATACATTGGCTACCTGTACTCAAAACATTTAACAAGATATTACAGAAACAAGTACAATCTAAATTAATTACCTGGAGCATAAATGCTTCGCAGTCAACATGCACAAATACATGTGTTACATTTTTATTAAAATAGAACAAAGTATATGCTTTCCAAATGTCATACATATGCCATTGTACAGTATATTTGGAGTGTGTCATGTATTAAAAAAAAAAACCCTGCATATCATGCCTTTGAACAATTTAAGTCCAATGCAATGTTAATTATGTTTTTCAGACTGACAGAGTGCATTGTACAGCATGACTCACCTCCAGCTGAGCTGAGCTGGACACCAGACACGAGGGAACCATTCTTACTGAACAAGTACGTCCTCTTACATGATAATTACAACAATATAATTATCTTGTGACAAAAGGGTGGGTAGTAATCAATAATAGAAACTCAAGTACATTTACTTTTGAAATTTTTAAGAAATCATACTTTAAGTGTACAGGCGTTTTTAGTTCTCTTCCCACACTGAGTAATTTCTGACAAGTAATCAAACCTGCATGTTACATACTTTTCTACTCTTGAGTTAACTTTCTACTTCATTCTAAATGGCTTTAAAGTAGCATTGTTCTAACTTGGGTAGATTTTTTAGTCTACCCACTTTTTTTTGTTATCTGTTTGTATTTACATAGTGCCCCCCCCCCCCCCCACCCACCACCCCAGCCCCAAGAGTCTCAGAAGTCATGCTACATTGTTCGTCATAAATACCAGAGCTAAGTGTAATGTATCACAGGTAACTGCAGTCAATTGCATTCAAGTGATTACGTTTTTATTCTGCCACAAACCAACATCAAACATTCATTTATGCATGTTTTCAGAAATCTGTTAACACCATTGTGCTGGAGTACAGCAGTGCCAGTCTTCTCTGATGGACCACCTCAGGAAACAGATGGAGGATGTGCTAAAGAAGCATTCCGGAAATGCCTCAATTCAACTTCAAAGGGATGCCCTAGAAGTATTTGATCAGTTTATTGATCTATTTGCTGAGGTGGCAACAACTTTCCAACAGGACAGTATAATTAAGAAACAGATTGGTTCTTTGGAAGCAGAGGAAATTCCCATTGCTCAAATCTTATGCAGGAAAAGAAGTGCAGACAACTCTATCAAGAGCAAACAGTTTCATTATGTGCCCCTAGTTGAAAGTCTAGAGCAGTTTCTGTCACATCCTAAAATATGGCCAATGGTTCAAGAGGGTCCTAAAAAGTGCAATGAAGGATTTGTTTCTAACATTATTGATGGTGATCTTTTCAAGTCACATCCTTTATTTTCTGTCAAACCAGATGCACTGCAGATAATTCTGTACACTGATTTGCAACCCCCTTGGGTTCTGTGCTTCAAAAAACAAGTTGCTGATGGTATACTACACATTAGGAAATATACACCCAAAGTACAGGTCAAAATTGTCTGCCATTGTCATTGTCTTCGACAGTCCGGAGTGGACCCCATATTGAACAGAATTAAGGAAGATTTGGACAAGTTGCACTGTGGTGTTGAAATCCACCCAGCTGATGGAAAGAAAACAGTATAAGGCGCAGTGGTCTCACTCTATGGAGACACCATTGCACAGCATGAAATGTCAGGTTTTAAAGAGGGGGTTGGCTTCGCCTTCAGTAAATGCAGACACTGTGAGTGCTCTTTTAAGGACATGCAGGGTTTTTTTTTTTTGTTTGTTTTTAATGAGGATGCATTTACTAAAAGGACATTGCAAAGGCATGTGAGGGAATGTGATGAGATAAAAAAAGGGCACAAAGACTTGCTTTGCAACAGTCTTAAAACAATTTATGGAATTAACAGACAAAGTATGTTGGTGAACTTTCCACTCTTTGATATCATTCAACAAACACCACAGGACATCATGCACGTGATCCTGGAGGGCATTGCTCCACTTGAAATAAAATGTGTTATACTTGGTTGTTCCTACTCCCCTCTAGATACTAGAGATCGACCCACACCAATATCTGTCAGCACATTAACATCCAATGACAACAAGCTAAAACAGTCATCAGGTCAAATGCTTTTGAGGTTTTTGCTAGGGCTGGGTATCGATTCTAATTTCCTCATTCTGTTTGATTTCGATTCACAAGAGTTTAGTTCGATTCGATTTCGATATGTTCTGATTCGATTCACTTCAATTCAATCTGATATTGAATAATTGTGGGACATCAATCCTTAAATATCAAAGACAGGATAAAAACTCCACAAACATTAAATTCAAAGGAGGCAGTAGCTGGTAAAATGATTCAGTTTATTAATGAAAGTAACACGTTATAATGACTTAAGTGCTACACAAACATTGACATCAGCAAAGATGAGATAAAAATATTTTCATAATTCTGATTAATTCATTGTAAATTGTAAACTAATTAATTGTAAAAACATTTTGAATTGTCTTAAGGTGCAATAAGTCAATGTTTGCAAAGTGCCTCAATGTTTGCAAAGTGCCTTGCCCAAAAACACAACAACACATGACTTGGGGAGAGCAGGGATCGAACAGCCGACCTTCTGGTTACTGAACGACCGTCAAAATTAATTTTTTCATCATCTCTTGTGACAGTGTCAGTTCTTGTATACTACACATACATGCAGTGAATAAGTTGATGTATGCTTAATGCTTATCTTCTTGTGAAAAATTAGTTGAACTTGATCATCACGATCATGTCGCCTGTCATAGGGCTGGCACTTAATTGCTGTGTTCCACTCAACACATGCGTATGTTTTTTCCTGTGTGTGACTCGTTTTTAAAACAAGGATCCTCACTGCGGCTTGATTGTCACATAGTAGTCTAGTTGCACATCGTATTGGGGGCGTTAATATCTTTATTATGTACTGAAAGCCCTCATTCTCCACAATGCAGTATGGCTTAAGTCTTTAACAATAAACCAGGTTATTAAGGTTGTTAAAATAAAGCAATTAAAAAAAAGTCAAAGTATATTCCATTTCAATGTGCACAATGTAAGAGTGGACTTATTTTTTGTTAATGTATGTTACTTATTTATTATATCCTTGAAATTCTAATGTTATGTTATAAAGTAGTTAAAATTGAGGTTTTGCATTTTGATGTGAGGGAATGAAGGAAATATTGTTAGGAGATGGAGCTTGGGGTGTTTTTGTTAACTTTTATTATGAAGTAATTTGATTATTAACTCAGGGTTGTTGTTGTTTTTTATTTTTTATTTTTTTTAGCAAGTAATGAGTATCTATAACTAATTGTTTTTATAAAGTAACATTCCCAACACTGCGATTGACACATTTGACAATTTGTTCCCCATTCTAAATTCAAAATGTTAACTCATTTATTTCACATTGAGATTGATTTTCAACATTCCCACAATTGCACTTTTTCACCAATATTATTTTGCCTAGTTCTATATAATTAACTATCAATCAATACAATTAAAAATCATACAATGCATGCATTTTTGCCACTATCTTCCAATAACATTCTACAATATAATTTAATGTCATTCCAAATCATTTAATACCATTTGACATAATTTCATATATTTTTTCTATTCAGCATTCACAGGCAATTTCTCCAGAAATTGCTTCATCTAGTTTTTAATCCTATCCAACCTGGTCACACCCAAAGACAACCTCAACATCTTCATTACCGTGACCTCCAGCTCTGCTTCCTATTCTCTCTTTAGAGCCACTGTCTCAGAGCCATACATCATGGCCGGCCTCACTGCTGTCTTGTATATTTCGCCTTCATCCAAGCAGAGCCTCTTCTATCACATTAAACACCTGACACTTTCCTTCATCCATTCCAACCTGCTTGTATTTGTTTCTTCACCTCCTTACCCCTCTCACCATTGCTCTGAACCCTTTAAAGTCCCCCACCCTCACTATCTCTTCTCCCTGTAGCCTCAGTCTTTCTCCTCTGCCCCTCTGATTCATGCACATCTATTCTGTCTTCTGCTAATCTTCACGCCTCTCCTTTCCAGCATATTTCATCACATTTCATCGCAACACATATCATATTTACAGCACATATTATCACATTTGTCCACCAAACATGCATATGCGTATTTGACACACAGAATCTGTGATTTCATCAATATCTTTGTAATTGAATTTGGACATATTTTGAGAACAAATTTAGAACCTCCACAGACCATGCACAATGCACAAATAAGAGACAGACCTTCAATTAATACGTCCACATAGGTTGTTTTGAAATGTGCCAAATTACGACCAAGAGTTTCGTATTGTAGTTTAGCGACCCCTATCGGCCATGTAAATAGCGAAAAAATAGTAAACTGAAACATAACACACGTTTCTGGGTTTCGAACCCGGGTCATCTGGTCGGAAAACGCGCGTCTATCCAACTAAGGTAGCAGGCCAGTAATTATTTAAGTGTTGACTACATGTTTTGTAACGTCAACCATACTACAACTTCAGCCTTACTAACCCCAACCATTAGTGTCCCATGTGAAGACGTAACTTGTACAACCTCACTGAAAGCTGAATACAGGAAGTCCTCAACTTACAAACACAATGGGTTCTGAGAGGTTGTTTGTAAGTCGAATCACATTAAATTTTGTTTCAAAATCAAATTTTTGATTTTTTTTTTTTTTTAATAAAATAAAAATGTCTCCTCCGTGAGCTGGCACCTTACCGTGGTGGATGATCCTAGGAGCTATGTTGTCTGGGGCTTTATGCCCCTGGGTGCATGGTAGTTCGCCCAACCAGTCTACATGTGTTTTGTGGATTTGGCGAAAGCGTTTGACCGTGTCCCTCGGGGAGTCTTGTGGGGGCTGCTTCGGGAGTACAGGGTACTGAGCCCCCTGATACGGGCTGTTCGGTCCTTGTACGACCGATGTCAGACTTTGTTCCGCATTGCCGGCAGTAAGTCTGATTCGATCCCAATGAGGGATGGACTCCAACAAGACTGCCCTTTGTCACCGATTCTGTTCATAGCTTATATGGACAGAGTTTCTAGGTGCAGCCGAAGCGTTGAGTGGGTCTTATTTGGTGGCCTCAGTATAGCATATCTGCTTTTTGCCGATGATGTGGTGCTGTTGGCTTCATCAAACCGTGATCTCCAACTCTCACTGGAGCTGTTAGCAGCCGAGTTTGAAGCAGTTGGGATTAAGATCAGCACCAAGGCGTCCTCTCTCCGGGTCGGGGAAGAGATCCTTCTCCAAGTGGAGGAGTTCAAGTATTTTGGGGTCTTGTTCACGAGTGAGGGCAGGAGGGAGCGGGAGATCGACAGGCGGATCGATGCAGCGTCTGCAGTGGTGCGGGCTCTGTATCGGTCTGTGGTGGTGAAGAAGGAGCTGAGCCAAAAGGCGAAGCTCTCGATTTACCGGTCGATCTACGTTCCTACCCTCACCTATGGTCACGAGCTGTGGGTTGTGACCAAAAGAACAAGATACAAGCGGCCGAAATGAGTTTTGTCCGTAGAGTGTCCAGGCTTTCCCTTAGCGATAGGGTGAGAAGCTCGGGCATCCGGGAGGGACTCAGGGTTGAGTTGCTGCTCCTCCGTGTGGAGAGGAGGCAGTTGAGGTGGCTCGGGCATCTGGTTCGGATGCCTTCTAAACGCCTCCCTGGAGAGGTGTTCCGGGCATGTCCCACCGGTGGGACGACCCAGGGACGACCCAGGATACGCTGGAGAGACTATGTCTCTCGGCTGGCCTGGGAACGCCTTGTGATCCTGTCAGAGGAGCTAGTTGAAGTGGCGGGGACAGGGAAGTCTGGGTTTCCCTCCTAAAGCTGCTGCCCCCGCGACCCGACCCCGGATAAGCGGTAGTAAATTGATGAATGGATGGATGAAAAAAAAATGAAAAAAAATGAAATTATATATATACATAAATTACATAAAAAATACAATCATCATACAAATCCATCAATCAATCCATTATCTGAACCACTTTTCCTCACAGTAAATAAAATATATTTTTTTACACTGTACATAGGAGTTATTGAGTTGAGTTCATGTGAGGCTGCTGAAGTAGAAGGCATTGTTGGGTGTAACTGTTTTCCGACTAACTGTGAAGTGCACATGAATGTGATTGCCATCAACTGAGTCATTGAGTTAACATTGCGACCGCCGAGTCAGATTCAAGGGATTTCGAAGCTGAAGAGATATTGTACGTTTTGCTACGCCGATGAATAAGACGACTGAGGGCTGCTTCTCATGAATATCCTCCAGGAGAGTCTCTGAAATGTACTCATAGTGTGGCGCCAATATTGGGTGTATGAAGAGTGCGTGCGCCGTGGCTCCTGTGCCGTGCATCGCTGGACAGGGAGGTAGTTGAAATGCGCAAATAGTGCGGTGCTGCTGCTTGGCGGGATTGTGGCAGAGGAGCATTACAGTATAGTACTGTATGAATTTATGTCAACACATAAATAATTACTACCCTCTTAGCTCAGTAAGATAGACGTTCGTCTTCCAACCAGATGACCTAGTTCCGAATCACAGTAACTCCTTTAATGGGTAAGCTTAATCTACAATACGCTCTACTTGGTTGTATTTTCGTGCATGGTAAAATTACCAATTTGGTCGTATTGTTGGAGGACTTGTGACAAACAATAAAGGATCAGCTTTTGAAAAAAACATTAAACACATATTTTGCCCAAGATGCACAACTTATTGAAGCTAAAGTCATTTACCGTATTTTCACGACTATAAGGTGCACTTTAAAAGTCTTAAATGTTCTCAAAAATCGGTGGTGCGCCTAATAGTGAGGTGCGCCTTGTGTGTGGACCAAGGTTCAAAATCTGACTGACTGTGAGAGGACTTCCCGCACACATTGCTTATATACAAGAAAGGCGGACCTGACTGAGGACAGACATGAGAGCACGGAAGAGTCAACTTGGTGGCGAGTTCTCCAGACCCTTTTCTCCCTCTCCTTCTCCCCCTGCCCCACCTCCCACCCCCACGTGTTCGCTCTGCCAATTGTGATTTGTTGTGTTCAAACTTATGTCATGGCACTAAAGCATGCATGTTCAGTGAGCTTGTGTCTTCTTTTTTTCTTGTTTCAGAGCTTAACTAGCCACTTACAAGTTAATTGTTTGATTGACAGCTCCCTCCAAAACAGAGCGGTCGGTCTCCTCACGCAGGGAGTGAGGGAAATGGAACATCAAATGCATAGGGGTGTCCGGGCTAAACTACTACATAGAGTAGTGTATTGTTTCCTTTTTTTTCCTTTCTTTTTTACATGCTTGAACAACATGCACTTACAGCAACAGACATAGCAAAAGTCACTTTGAAATCTACACAGTGTAGCTAAACAGATCACACCACATACTAAAGACACCAGATTTTTCCCCACGCATCATCTTTCCTTCCTTATCTCCGTCACTCAAATGCGCACATCTCTCAGCCGCTGTGAAAAATAACGTTCGGCAAATGACGAACACAGCTTTACCAAGACTGGGAGGCAGCACCATGCAAGTTATGCCACAATTTGTCAATGGATTGTGAATGCTTAGGCAAATGCAAAAGCCGGCATAATTTCTGAGGACATGACGAGACTGACTCTGACAATGAGACGGCGTGTTTGATGGAGAACTTGACCAGTTGTTTGTTTCTGGTATAGAAGATCATGAGGACTATGACTGATTTGTGGATTAGGATTAATCAAAAGTAACCCGAGTACATTGTTATATACTTCAAGTCCACTGAACTCACTGTTTACATTGTTACTTCAACCGAACTCAGTTTTGTTCCATCACTGCCTTTTTTAAAACATGCGCTAGCACTAGCATATGTTTTAGCATAATAGCATGCTATCATATGTTTTGAGCTAGAGTATGTTTTGACCGTGCGTGCGCCCAATAATGCCTTATGTGTGCGTTAAACACAGAAATAGCACCAATAACTGTAGGTGCATTTCCATTACCCTCAGTTTTGCGCAAAAGGCAAGTTGCGCAAAAGCAAGCTGGTAATGGAAACACATGATTTTCAAAAAAACTCTCAAATATCGCAAAAAAGTTTTTACGCTCTCATGAGGTGTTTTTTGAGACGTGTCGAAATAGAAGTATTTCACAAAAGTGTAATGGAAAAACTTTTTGCTCATTCCCAGTCATGTGACCCCCGCCACGGAGAAAAGGAAGTAGGAAGTATGGGGCCACTCACTTTCGTGTCGGAGCTGCCTCCGAAGGGGATAACAAGGATTTTTAAGCACAAAGCGATTCAGTTATCGAACCAATATGCCGCCGTTCAACGCACGTCCCATATCGTTGCATGAGAAATGCAAACGAGCGACATACAGCGCACATCGTCGTTGAAATCCATCCGTCCGCACCATAACACGAGTTATAAGCGCGCGCGCGCACGCCAACACCAAATGGCCAAACCCGCCCGATGAGGGGAGGGAGATGTTTTTAAACTAATATTAACAACTCCGGGCGTCTGTCTTCCATAAACATCATGAGCACCTCGTACAGAACTGCGAGATCCCGCAAGACGGAACATTACAAGAATTGCTTCTCAGAAGCGAAAGGCTCTTCAATGGAATCACCGGCAAGTCGACATTGTACTTTATCTAAATAGTACAATATCGCTTTTATTTTTGCTAAAAACTGTAATGGAAATGCAGCTTGTGACTGCGCCTTATAATACGGTGCACCTTATGGTCGTGAAAATACGATATATAAATACTACTAATAATTTTAGAACTTTATGTGCATTTAATAACTTAAATCAAGAATTTGAGTAATTTCCTAAATAACCGTGAAAATAACACTTCTCACTTTCACCCTCACTCCGTTCAAGTGCTTGTATGTGTGTATGTACTTTACTTATGGGAAGAGATTTGTGTCAAAATTATTCACACAAATATATCTGCGATTTTCACATGTGTCAAATAAAAAAACAAAACAGTATATGCACGATTTTCATATGTTTCTTTCAGGTCCACAAACATAGTCGCAATTTTCATGTGTTTTTCAGACCCACAAATACTGGATATCCGTAATTTCCACTGTTTGTTAATGTTGTGTATGCATCTATCATGACTTACTATTTGTAAATGTTCAATTTTGCTTGTGAGTTGTTGAATGTTTAAGTCTGCCCTGTATGTGAATATCTTAACAACAGTGTGACGTTTGTCTCAACAATAAATGCACTTAGCACTTGGAAATGTAAAGTGCATTATAAATACAATTTATTATTATTATTATTATTATTATTATAATAAATGCGCATGCCCGCCAATCGACAAATGTGCATTCAACAACTTATAAGCAGAAATTAACATTTACAAATGGTAAGTGAAACACGTGAAACTCACAAATATGTTTGTGGATCTGAAAAACGTTAAAATTGTGCATGTATTTGTGGATCTCAAAAACCGTGAAAATCACGGATTATTTGTGAATTTAAAAAAATTTGCGAGGATCACAAATATATTTGTGTGAATAACTTTTAGTGTTTATAACGTGCTGTCTGTTGGCTTTATCTCCTGCCTTTGCCTCCTGATATAAGAAGCAAGATACCTGATAATAAAGCCAATGTCATGGCACCAATGAATGTGTTATAACAGGTTCCTTTGTAATTTGTTTGTCATAAGAAATATATGGTCCTAAATTTTTATTTATTCTACTGATTTCAGTGTAACTGAGAACCAAATGTCATATTTTCTCTTTAATCTTTTTTTTTAAATTGTTTTTATCAATGGCTTTAAATTGTGCATGTACAATATTTTAACATTTATTTACAACACAAAATCCACAATAACTAACTTCCTCATTATGGGCCCTGTTTTTATCAAGAGTTAAAATTGATAATGTTTTTAATTATAACTCTTGATAAAACAGAACCCAGAACATATAGACATGCCATACACACATACATATCCACAATGAATAGAAGGCATATAACTTTGGATCATGTTGAACATTTTAATTAATGAACGTATTTGAACATTGAAACATTGAAAAATAAATTGCCATTTCAATTACATTTTTAGCTGGTAATGATGTTTGTGGAAGCCCCCTACGACGAGAGCATAGACGACAATTTCATCCGTGGCCGTGATTGGTCAAAAAAAAAGTTAGGGAGACGTGCACAAGACCGCATCGTCCAATCAGCTCGAAGTATTGTACAGCATGCCCCGCCTTTCCCAAGGAAATCCTAGTGAAGCAGTCCCAGATTTTTACTGTGGAGAACTCCCTTTTGCCAGGTTATGGATTTCCTGTATATAAGCAATATGTCGGCAGAAATGGTTCCAACAGACACTCAAGCGGAGAGCTTACCGAAGGCGCATGACAACATTTACAGATTTTGGAACTCGGTGCACACAAAAGTCACACGTCATGTCATTGAACACTTTTAAGTGTGTTTTATAGTCGTGAAAATGTGGTAATTAAAAAAAGAAAAGAAACGTAATGAGAACCGAACCCATGACATTGCACTTACAAGACAAACGCCATAACTGATATACCACGGATAAGTACATATTCAGTTGAGCAGAATTGGTCCTTTTACTTCTCACATGATTCACGGCAGCACTGGTGAGTTGCCGGTCACGGCAATATCCATACGAATGGCCGAAAAGTACACGGACATCAATTCTTATTCTGCAATTCTTGGCTTCTGACACACCCATAACCGGTGAAAACTCACGCAGCCACCAAGGAGGTGTGACCCATTGAGTATACGTGCAAGTCTTGTATTGTGGAGTTTTTCTGGAACATGTGAATTCCATAGAATCCATCCATGTGGAATATATTCCACACTTCAAATGTGAAGTTGACTTGCAAATGGATCCGGAAGTCATTTAGTCAAGCTTACAGAAATTGTATTTGCTAAGTAGAAATAAAAAATAAATATCTTTGCATGAATAGAACATCAGCGTGAATTGTGTGTTGGAATCAAATTGTTAACCTCTAATTGGGGAGATCAAACTCCAAAACTAGCTGATTTACATAAGTTTTTGTTCACTCAATAAATTAACCAAACAGATGGGGTGCTCCTAGAGGCAACAGAGAGGACTTGCAGGCAGTCTCTCGAGTTGTATACAATGTTCCTTGAGAGATCCTAATTTATGCTACAGTAACCACCACCAGCACACTGGCATCTTCTCACCCTCTATATTTCTTATTTAACAACCATAAAACTCCACAGCCAACTCTCCTAGATGATTCCATACCTCCACAGGTGTTTCACCACAGCCAACTACCTTTCCACTTTTCGTCCTCCCTTACTAATGGTACCTTTTACTATTCCTTCTCTCATTTTTCCAATTCATCAACTCCTCAAAGCATTATTTCCATATATCCAGCACATCACTGTTACCAGTCGATACATTTCCATCTCTATCTTTAATCAGCCTTCTGTACATTGTTTACATCTCTATCTCTGTGTCTGGGTAACCTGTAAAGATCTCTCTCACCTTCTTAACTGTCTAACCTTGCATACCTGTCATCATGTGCCTATTTTTTCAATTTTGCTACCCAAACGCGCCGAAAGGTGGACATTGTTATCGACGTGAATTCACGATTAACGTAAGTGCCCAGCTCTGGATTTCATGAGGGATGGGACTGCAGCTTGAAATCCTTTTTTTTCCCACAGAACTATCATCATTGTCCTACTATCATTGAGCAATCACATAGTAACATCTTTTATATTAATATTAAAAACGTACAGCTATTACAGGTAGAGGAGTTTAGAGATTATTCCCTCTATTGATTTTAGATGTATAATTTTTATTTTTAAGATGCTTAATGACCATTATGTTGTATTTTCCAGGCATGCCAGAGAGATAGTACTGAAGTATGAGGGACGCCTGACAAGAACCAGAGGCTATCAAACAGCAGGAGCTGATGTATGTACTGTATACAATATTACAATCACACTATTTATAGCTTTACATTAGTTGTCATAAACAGCCAGACAATCATGTGTTTCCCAAAGCAAAACATACCAATCAGGTGGGCACAGGCACGATGCCTACTTTGACCATACATATAGAAGAAAACTAGGGAAGGGACACAGGATCATGTTAACTTGTAACATGACTTGGTGTCAGGGTTACCCTGAAGAATTGTAGATACTCCCAATAAAGTATGCACCGAATGCAGTGTTGGGAATAACGGTGTTAAAGTATGATAGCATTACTAACGGCGTTAATTTTGTAGTAATGGAGTAATCTAATTTATTGTTTTCCCCATAAAAGAAGCAACTTTATTATCGTTTCTGCCAATGCCAAGTTAATAGTAGGGATGTAACAATATCCAAACATCACAATACGCAGGGTTGGTTTTAAAATGTATTCCGTTACAGTTACAAGTTACCTGCTAAAAAATTTAGTTAGTAACGTCATCCAAGTACCATAATATTAAAGTAATGTAACTTGATTATTTTGGATTACTTTTGGATTACTCCAATATCAAGTATGCTCATGAAGACAAAATAAAAATAAATATCACCACAATATATATTCTATACAATGTACCCTGCTATTTGCAGGTGATAGGGACCTGGGGCAGCCTACAAATAGCAAAAATCCTTGTGTAATTGAAAGCCATTAAAAACCATGTAGGCTATAGATGGGCTGATTGATAGATTGATTGAAGGCCATATCCTGTTTTCGAGCTGTCTCTGAAAGCAACCACACTTCACAGTTTAGATAGACAGCTAGGCGGATAGATGGACGGATGGACAGGTAGATAGATAGATAGATAGATAGATAGATAGATAGATAGATAGATAGATAGATAGATAGATAGATAGATAGATAGATAGATAGATAGATAGATAGATAGATAGATAGATAGATAGATAGATAGATAGATAGATAGTAACCCAACCAGATTAAGTGGAACGGGGAGGAAAGGGACAAAATATGCTTTTGAAAGCAACATATCCCATGGTAGCTCATTTTACCCACATGCACGCATTAATAATGAGAATGACGATGTTTGACATTAATTGCAAAATTAACTTTTATCCCAGTCATAAGTTTAGCTGTGTATATATTGTGTATGATGTTTAAATAGTGAATTGGTGGGAGGAAGATTTGTTTGGAAGGTGTAACTCACTTTATGGTTGTAGGCTAGCAAGAAGCTGCAGCGCGTAGCATGCCGCTGTACTCTCAGCTCAAACTTTCAGTCCTTCAGCAAGCTGAGTAAATTCCAAACAGTGAATACCGCTCGCCATTTCCTCCTCTCGTCCGTGAAGCTTTTTTAAACTGCCCGCATTTTGAGGACATAACTAGCCAGTTCCCCACCTCCCCAACATGTACGGTCTCTCTCTCTCTCTCTCTCTCTCTCTCTCTCTCTCTCTCTCTCTCTCTCTCTCTCTCTCTCTCTCTCTCTCTCGCACGCGCTTTCTCGCTTTGTCTCTCTGTATATATATACATATATATACATGCATACGTTGTTCATGTCAAAATATTGGGGTGATTTTTTTCCCATTTTAAATTATGCAAGTAATTAACTGATTAGAAAAGTGGATGAGCGATCAAAAAATGTTGAAGACGTCCTCAAAACATTAATATATATATATATATATATATATATATATATTTGTGCTGTCAAAGTTAAAGCTTTAACTGACTCTTAGTCTTAGAATTTTGATTTATAATGATTAATCACTTAATTAAAAAGGCTTTTTAATCAACATTATTTGCCCGCCAAATTTGAAGAGCACCTGTTATGTGTTAATTCTTTTGACAATGTTATTGAGGATGTCTTCAATTCAGTTTAGCTTCCACAAGCGCGTCGTCTGACGGTAGAAATTGGTAAATTTGAGGATTAGTTATGTACTCTACAAATTATGGATAACTCAAATGAGCAGCAACGCTGAAGTTGGCTATACCGTTGCGCTCCTGTCTATTAGCCTATATTATCAAACCTAACACCCAATTGCATTTTCTGGCCTGAAGATGGCAGTGTTTTAACATTTTTTCATTGGCGAAGACGCTGGTTTCCTTGTTGCCTTCAATTAAAAAAAAAAAACACTGATTTTAACCTGCTCTCATTTCCCCAAAATCAAAATAGCATGATAAGCAAGAGTTTCTCTCCTGTGTCACACTCAACACTTTTCAAATAAATCTAACTTGTATCTATATATTTGAGTGTTCTTCTTTGCTTGTTATTGACGTGCTAAACTGTGGGTACAGATTGCTAAACTGTGGGTACAGATTGCTAAACTGTGGGTACAGATTAGCAACAAAAAAAGTTTTTTCACACCCTGGCACTAGCGGGGCTCCGTGCTATTTACATATTAACCTAACATATTTTTGTATAAAATATTAAAATAACCATGTTTAGCCATACCTCAATCTACAATGCTGACATTGAAAATAATGGATTTGAACAAAATGAATGATAATATTGTCATTCATTATTGAGGAAAAGTTGTTGATTTAAAAAATAACAACTCAGATTTCATGGGTGCAAAAGTATGTGAACCTTTCACTTAATCAGACATTGCACCTTTTGCAATGAGAACTTCATCCAAACACTTTCTTTAGTGACTTATCAGTCTTTCACATCTACTTTGGGGGATTTTTGCCACTCTTCCTTGCAAAATGCAGCCAACTGAGAGAGGTTGGATGGGCGTCTAGCATAAACTGCCCGCTTCAGGTCCCGCCACAGTATTTTGAAATAATTTAGGTCAGGATTTTAACTGGGCACACTCAGAACATGAATCTTGTAGTTCTTCAGACATTCCTTGGTTGTATTGCTGAAATGCTTTGGATTATTGTCATGTTGCATTATCCATCTTCTGCCAGGCTTTAACTTCACAAAGAACGGCTTCAGGTTATGTTCTAGGATTTCACAATATTCCTCTGAATTCATGATTCCCTGGACTATGTGAAGTTGTCCTGAGGATGGAAAACCGACCCAGAACTTAACATTCTCACCACCCTGCTTTACTGTCGGGAGCAGTTTCTTTTGCTGGTATGCAGTGTTGACTTTTCACCAAACATGACTGTTTTAGTTGTGACCAAACAGTTCAATTTTGGATTCATCTGTCCACAGAAGGGACTTCCAAAAAGCTTCAGGTTTGTCCAGGTACTCTCTAGCAAAGTTGAGATGGGCAGCTTTGATCTTTTTTTGTGAGCAGAGGCTTCTACCTAGCAAGCCTTCCATGAAAGCCTTGTCGATTGACTTTTTTTCTGATTGTTGAAGCATGCCAACATGTCCCAGATGCAGCAAAGTCTGCAAATCCTTCGATGTGATACACAGGTTGGCTTTCACCTGAATTATCATTTGTCTTGTGGGTCTTGCTGATATTTTAGAAGGTCATCCCCTTCTAGGTTGGATTGTAGAAATTTTCAGTGTTCTCTAGTTACAGATTATCTGCTTCACAGTGGAATGATGAAGCTAAATTTTTTTTAGATGACTTTATAGCTTTCCCCAGACAGATGTGCTGTCACTACCCACTTCCTGAGGTCCCCTGAGATTTCTCTACCTTTTAGCATGACT